>NC_083461.1:39860960-39950960 GCF_030014155.1 Tachysurus vachellii | reverse complement strand
TGCTAACTGTTAGCCTGTTTGCTATCTGTTAGCCTGTTTGCTATCTGTTAGCCTGTTTGCTATCTGTTAGCCTGTTTGCTATCTGTTAGCCTGTTAGCTCCCTGTTAGCTCACTGTTAGCCATAGATATTTTTGACTGTTAGCCTATTAGCTGCTAACGGTTTCCATCAGATATAATAACACACAAGTGTGGCTTTCACTCAGGCTTGTTTTACTCCTAAATAAAACAGAGCAGAGTTTAAAAACGTAACTGTTTACTTTTTATTTTTGTGTGTTTATTATTCATCCAAACTGTCAACCAGCTGTGTTGGATTTGCGCATGCGCAAACCTCACCTGTAAGTCTAGTGCTGCTTTGTGTAATTATATCCTTTCTTTTGATTTGTTTATGCAGGAAATTCGGGGAGCTTCCTCAGCCAAAGCGCCTTACAAGGTACAGATCTTGTCTTTTAAATTAATATGTATTCTATATTCTAGATATTGTTTTGTTAATTGACTTAAATGTGTTTTTTTTTCTTCCCCAGAGAGGCAATGCGTAATTACTTGAAGGAGAGAGGAGATCAAACGGTGCTGATATTACACGCAAAAGTTGCACAGAAATCGTACGGCAATGAAAAGAGGTGTGTGTGTTGTGCTGATGTTTTGCAGTCTCATTGGGTTACGGTGGGTTTTGATGCCATGGGTTGTGGATTCTGGTAAAAGAGGTGTTATGGGGGCTGGGACTGAGGTCTGACTAGTTAGTAGAGCATTAGGAGGCAATTCATCTGTAATATTGGTTTAAAAATGTCATATGATTTATCACCATAAAGAATGCAAGTGTCTTGAGAAAGTAAATTCAGGAACTTTTCTCCAGTGGAATGGGTGTGTCATAGATGCCAGAAAGAAACTCCAGAAATATGCAAGATGTTAGGAACATAAAATATTTATTGTATTTAAGGTTTTTCCACACTGCTGGCTCCTTTGTGTTTCACAGTGACTCTGGACACGTGTAAATTTCATGCATAAGGGTCATAAGTGAGAGTTTTTTCATCTTAAGGTCTGTAACATATTGTGTTCAGGTTCTTCTGCCCGCCTCCGTGTGTGTACCTGATGGGCTGCGGCTGGAAGAAGAAGAAGGAGCAGATGGAGAGAGAGGGATGCTCGGAGCAGGAGGCACAACCCTGCGCATTTATCGGCATCGGGAACAGTGAGCAGGAAATGCAGCAGCTCAACCTGGAGGGCAAGGTGGTGCACACACACACACACACCCAAATACATACATTCTTACACACTATTAAATCTCATTAAGAGAAGAAAAACATTGCAAGGATACTAAAAAAACAGTGTAAGTAATTATTAAGCATTTGTTTTGTCCTGATTGGTCTCACTCTTCTTCACACCTCCGTCTCTCCTCCTCTCCCTTCTTCCCTCTTTGTTTCCCTTCAGAACTTCTGCACGGCCAAAACGTTGTACATATCCGACTCAGACAAGAGGAAGCACTTCATGCTGACGGTGAAGATGTTCTACGGGAACAGTGCAGAAATCGGCGTCTTCCTTAGCAAACGCATTAAAGTCATCTCCAAACCTTCCAAGAAGAAACAGTCTTTGAAGAACGCAGACTGTGAGTCGTCATTCGATAGCAATTGATTTTTACATTTGTGTTTTTCATTTGTTAATTCAGACCTGTTTTCACTTCTGAGCATTTTAAATTAATGTAAAGGTAATTTAACATAACTCTCACTCTCTCTCTCTCTCTCTCTCAGTGTGTATAGCGTCAGGCACTAAAGTGGCTCTGTTTAATCGGTTACGCTCTCAGACAGTCAGCACCAGATATCTCCATGTAGAGGGAGGAAACTTCCATGCCAGCTCTCAGCAGTGGGGGGCCTTTTACATCCACCTGTGTGAGTCTCTCTCTCTGTCTCCCTCTCTCTTTCTCTCTCTCGCTCTCTCTCTCACACACACACACACACACACACACACACAGCTCCCAGTCACTGACTAATTTTTTGCCCTTTATCCCTGTCCAGTGTTTGACATGTCAGACTTTTTTCCTCTCCCCTGTAGTGGATGATGACGAGTCTGAGGGGGAGGAGTTTACAGTGAGAGACGGATACATCCATTACGGTCAGACGGTTAAACTGGTGTGTTCAGTCACAGGCATGGCTTTACCGAGGCTGGTGAGAATACACACACGTTTTTATCCTTATTAAAAAAACATTCTTTTTGACATTCAAGTGAAATGTTTAGTTTGTAATTTCCTGTGTGTAGATAATCCGTAAGGTGGATAAGCAGACAGCACTGATGGATGCAGATGATCCTGTGTCGCAGCTTCACAAGTGTGCATTTTACCTGAAGGACACAGAGCGCATGTACCTGTGTCTCTCTCAGGAACGTATCATCCAGTTCCAGGTGAGTGTCTGTCTCTCTGTCTGTGCGTCTCTCTCTGTCTCTCTCTGTTTCTCTCTGTCTCTCTCTGTCTCTCTCTGTTTCTCTCTGTTTCTCTCTCTCACACACGTGTACACACACACACACTCACACGTCTCCTTCACTGTAATTTGAATGTTTCCAGGCGACACCGTGTCCCAAAGAAACAAACAAAGAGATGATTAATGACGGTGCGTCGTGGACCATCATCAGCACAGATAAAGCCGAGTACACCTTCTACGAGGGCATGGGCCCTGTCACACACCCTGTCACACCTGTACCTGTGGTTGAGAGTTTACAGGTAACTTGAACATGTTCATTCAGATATAATAGCAATAACTCAGGATATCAGCAGTCTGCCGTTCTCACTAAACTGGACCAGTTCAAATTCATTGTTCAGTTTTGGGGGGAAAATATTATTACTTATTGAGATTTAGAAAATGTGCATCATTAACGGTGATGGAGACCAGAAATAAAGGTCCTCCATTTGTTTTGTCTGTAGAAATGTATCAGTACTATGTTAATTTCTGTGTGTTTGTTTCTCTCTGTGTGTGTGTTTCTCTGTGTGTGTGTGTTTCTCTGTGTGTGTGTGTGTTTGTGTGTGTGTGTGTGTGTTTCTCTGTGTGTGTGTGTTTCTCTGTGTGTGTGTGTTTCTCTGTGTGTGTGTGTTTCTCTGTGTGTGTGTGTGTTTGTGTCACTGTGTCTGTCTGTGTGTGTGTGTGTGTGTTTCTCTGTGTGTGTGTGTTTCTCTGTGTGTGTGTGTTTCTCTGTGTGTGTGTGTTTCTCTGTGTGTGTGTGTGTGTGTGTCACTGTGTCTGTCTGTGTGTGTGTGTGTGTGTTTCTCTGTGTGTGTGTGTTTCTCTGTGTGTGTGTGTTTCTCTGTGTGTGTGTGTGTTTCTCTGTGTGTGTGTGTGTTTGTGTGTGTGTGTGTGTGTTTCTCTGTGTGTGTGTGTGTTTGTGTGTGTGTGTGTGTGTTTCTCTGTGTGTGTGTGTTTCTCTGTGTGTGTGTGTTTCTCTGTGTGTGTGTGTTTCTCTGTGTGTGTGTGTTTCTCTGTGTGTGTGTGTTTCTCTGTGTGTGTGTGTTTCTCTGTGTGTGTGTGTTTCTCTGTGTGTGTGTGTGTCTGTGTGTGTGTGTTTCTCTCTCTCTGTGTGTGTGTGTGTGTTTCTCTCTGTGTGTGTGTGTTTCTCTCTGTGTGTGTGTGTTTCTCTCTGTGTGTGTGTGTGTTTCTCTCTGTGTGTGTGTGTTTCTCTCTGTGTGTGTGTGTTTCTCTCTGTGTGTGTGTGTTTCTCTGTGTGTGTGTGTGTTTCTCTGTGTGTGTGTGTGTTTCTCTCTGTGTGTGTGTGTTTCTCTCTGTGTGTGTGTGTCTTTCTGTGTGTGTGTGTCTTTCTGTGTGTGTGTGTGTGTTTCTCTGTGTGTGTGTGTGTTTCTCTGTGTGTGTGTGTGTTTCTCTGTGTGTGTGTGTGTGTTTCTCTGTGTGTGTGTGTGTTTCTCTGTGTGTGTGTGTGTGTTTCTCTGTGTGTGTGTGTGTGTTTCTCTGTGTGTGTGTGTGTGTGTTTCTCTGTGTGTGTGTGTGTGTTTCTCTGTGTGTGTGTGTGTTTCTCTGTGTGTGTGTGTGTTTCTCTGTGTGTGTGTGTGTTTCTCTGTGTGTGTGTGTGTGTTTCTCTGTGTGTGTGTGTGTGTGTTTCTCTGTGTGTGTGTGTGTGTGTTTCTCTGTGTGTGTGTGTGTGTGTGTGTTTCTCTGTGTGTGTGTGTGTGTGTGTGTTTCTCTGTGTGTGTGTGTGTGTGTGTGTTTCTCTGTGTGTGTGTGTGTGTGTTTCTCTGTGTGTGTGTGTGTTTCTCTGTGTGTGTGTGTGTTTCTCTGTGTGTGTGTGTGTTTCTCTGTGTGTGTGTGTGTTTCTCTGTGTGTGTGTGTGTTTCTCTGTGTGTGTGTGTGTTTCTCTGTGTGTGTGTGTGTTTCTCTGTGTGTGTGTGTGTTTCTCTGTGTGTGTGTGTGTTTCTCTGTGTGTGTGTGTGTTTCTCTGTGTGTGTGTGTTTCTCTGTGTGTGTGTGTGTTTCTCTGTGTGTGTGTGTGTTTCTCTGTGTGTGTGTGTGTTTCTGTGTGTGTTTCTGTGTGTGTGTGTGTGTGTGTGTGTTTCTGTGTGTTTGTGTGTGTGTGTGTTTCTGTGTGTGTGTGTGTGTGTGTTTCTGTGTGTTTCTGTGTGTGTGTGTGTGTGTTTCTGTGTGTGTGTGTGTGTGTTTCTGTGTGTGTGTGTGTGTTTCTGTGTGTGTGTGTGTGTTTCTGTGTGTGTGTGTGTGTTTCTGTGTGTGTGTGTGTTTCTGTGTGTGTGTGTTTCTGTGTGTGTGTGTTTCTGTGTGTGTGTGTGTGTGTGTGTTTCTGTGTGTGTGTGTGTGTGTGTGTGTGTTTCTGTGTGTGTGTGTGTGTGTGTGTGTGTTTCTCTGTGTGTGTGTGTGTGTGTGTGTTTCTCTGTGTGTGTGTGTGTGTGTGTGTGTGTGTTTCTCTGTGTGTGTGTGTGTGTTTCTCTGTGTGTGTGTGTGTGTTTCTCTGTGTGTGTGTGTGTGTGTTTCTCTGTGTGTGTGTGTGTGTTTCTCTGTGTGTGTGTGTGTGTGTGTTTCTCTGTGTGTGTGTGTGTGTGTGTGTTTCTCTGTGTGTGTGTGTGTGTGTTTCTCTGTGTGTGTGTGTGTGTGTGTGTGTGTTTCTCTGTGTGTGTGTGTGTGTGTGTTTCTCTGTGTGTGTGTGTGTGTGTTTCTCTGTGTGTGTGTGTGTGTGTGTGTCTCTGTGTGTGTGTGTGTGTGTGTGTTTCTCTGTGTGTGTGTGTGTGTGTGTGTGTGTGTTTCTGTGTGTGTGTGTGTGTGTTTCTGTGTGTGTGTGTGTGTGTTTCTGTGTGTGTGTGTTTCTGTGTGTGTGTGTTTCTGTGTGTGTGTGTTTCTGTGTTTCTCTGTGTGTGTGTGTGTTTCTGTGTTTCTCTGTGTGTGTGTTTATGTGTTTCTCTGTGTGTGTTTCTGTGTTTCTCTGTGTGTGTGTTTCTGTGTTTCTCTGTGTTTCTGTGTGTGTCTGTGTTTCTGTGTGTGTCTGTGTTTCTGTGTGTGTCTGTGTTTCTGTGTGTGTCTGTGTTTCTCTGTGTTTCTCTGTGTGTGTGTTTGTGTGTGTGTTTCTGTGTTTCTCTGTGTGTGTGTGTGTGTGTGTGTGTTTCTCTGTGTGTGTGTGTGTGTGTTTCTCTGTGTGTGTGTGTGTGTGTGTGTGTGTGTGTGTGTTTGTATGTGTGTGTCTCAGCTGAACGGAGGGGGTGATGTGGCCATGCTGGAGCTGACTGGTCAGAACTTTACTCCAAACCTCAGAGTGTGGTTTGGTGATGTGGAGGCAGACACCATGTACAGGTGAGTTAATGACAGAGTCCCTGTGTACTGAGTGAATATAGTGAATGTTAGAGATGTGACCTCTCTGAGTGCTGGAGGTGTAAAACCTGTGTGTGTGTGTGTGTGTGTAGGTGTGGTGAGAGTGTTCTCTGCGTGGTTCCTGATATCTCTGCATTCCGTGAGGGATGGCGTTGGGTTCGGCAGCCCGTCCAGGTTCCCGTCACTCTGGTGCGCAGCGACGGCATCATCTACTCTACAGCACTCACCTTCACTTACACACCTGAGCCAGGGCCACGCCCACACTGCAGTGCAGCAGGTGCCATCCTGCGCTCGGGCTCTGCTTCCTCGCCCTCTTCATCCTCCTCTTTGTCTTCATCTTCCTCGAGCCATATTCTGCAGTCGAGGCTCGACAGTCAGGCTGGATTCCCGACATCTGGCGGCGTTTCTTCCTCGTCCTCTTCTTCCTCTGCCATGTCCGTGTCCTAACCTGTGTGGCGATGAAAGGCAAATTTAATCCTCCACCTTTCAGGTTCTCCAATAAAGGACAACGATGTTGCTGAATGGATGAAACTCTGAGAGAAAAATCAAACTCAAGACCAGCTCTTTTTTTTTCTTTTTTTCTTTTCTTTTTTCTTTCACGGAAATAAAACGAAACTAATCGTGGCTTTTGCCAAACCGTAAAAACACGGGAAGAAAATTCTTCAGAAGGGCTCAGACGCTCCGACGTGGAAGAAAAAGGTTATCACATAGTAATATAGTTTTCAAGGACCAAGGAATATTATTATTATTTTTTATCGATGTATAATTTTATAAGCTTTAGCTAAGGTACATTTTTCACCTTTTTTTTTTTTTTCCCTTGATTTTATAACATTTAGTAACCTTTTGTTACCAAATAGTTTTGTATATTTCTCATGAGCGTTTGTGCTCGGAAGTTTAAAAAAAAAACAAAAACAAACAAAAAAAAAGAGTTTGTGCGGTTTTACTCGCCCGAGCTCTCTGTCATAGCTGCCTTTTAATCCTCGTTGGTGACTGCCTTAAATTTTCTGGACTCGTGCCGGCGTTTTATTTTGTAATACTGTTTTTACATCATGAATATTTGCCCTTTTTTTTTTTTTTTTTTTTTTTCCCCTTTCCTTTTTCCTAAACTGAAGTGTAATATTGTGTGAGATTTGGGAGAAGGTGGTTTTACTTGTTTGTTTGTTTGTTTGTTTGTTTGTTTTTTTTTAACCACACAAAGCTTTAACTGACTCATCCTGTCGCCGAGTGATACTCTGACCAATCACAAACTGCCCCAGATGTTTCTGCCCTTTCTTACTGCCAAAAAAATCTTCACCTTCCCCACGTAACAGCTTGTGTAATGCACTTAGAGCTCAAGAGCACGAAGCAGAGCTCATCACTTCAGAGGCTTTTGTTAGATCCTGATCATCACTGTGATGCTTTTAAACCCTCCACTGATTCTTGGTGTTCAGAGCTCGTGTCACGCAGCCCGGAGACTTTACCCTGATATGATGAACACCACGTGGGATGAAAGTTTACTTCCAGTAAGTCGAGACGGAATCAGGGCTTTTACTCTCTCTGACCTGGTTCATGAGCATGTGGTCTCCTGCCCACACGCAGATTAATGATCATCTCGAGTCCAAACCTCGTTAACTCAAATAGTCCAAGCTCAAAACTCCAGAAAGCTGAACCAGGAGCAGGTAAACGGATCTGATCCAGAAGTCAGTAACGTTAAATAGTTCAGGTCCAGGATAGAGTAACGGAGATGGGAGCAAAATTACAGGCAGAAATGTTTTTAAAACTCAAACACAAGACAGGTGACATCCAGAAGTCTGTAATCTAAAAGCAGAACTGGACTTAAACTACATGCCTCTGGTTCTGCAGCTCAGAGCAGCTTTCAGGAGTAGAAAGTAAGTGTGTGCGTGTGTGTGGGTGTGTAAAAGAGTGTGTTTAAAAGTGTGTGCGTGCGTGTGTTTTTTTGGGCGGTGTGTAAAAGTGTGTGTGGGGGTGTGTTTGTGTGTGTAAGTGTGTGTGTGCCTGCACACAGCATCACTAGGTCTGATCCCTGATGTAGATTTCAGCTGAATCTCAGCCTCTCTGCAGACTCTCATCATCTTACAGCGCTTTGACTTTCTTTCTTTCTTCCTTTTAAAGGGGCATTTTCTTGTTTTCTTGTCTGTTTTCTTGCCAATCAGTTTTGATGTGTTTGATGATGATGATGTTGATGATGATGATGTAGAAAGCTCGTATCCTGTGATTTAGGATGTTCATCACCTACCAGCTGATAGTGTCCAGAATCTGTGCACTTTGTTGTTTGTCTCCTGCTCTCTTTCTCTAATTCCCCCCCCCCCCCCCCCCCCCGACGGATCTTTTTGTGGCAGCTCAAACGAACCCTTTGTGCCTATGAGAAATCTCCTGAAGCCACCATCACTATTCTCACACGTGCGTCAATCCCAGAGGTCAAAGGTCACAACCTTTTCAGTGTTATTTTCTCCAGTCTCTATCAGGCTGTAACCTTCTTGACATGCCCTTGTCCTCTAGTCACTGCCCCCAGACTGGCTCCTGGGGCATTAACCACAAACACGATGGTTTGGCTTCGGATTTTACTTCGTTCGATCATGCTTTAAATTCCCGAGATGAAATTCCGAAGGGCCTCCGGTCACGACGTGCTTATAGAAATGATTAAAGACGAACTTCAGAAGCAGCTGGACCAAAACTTCTCATTATGTAAACATTTCAGAATTAGTGTTTTATTCCTCCAGCTGCTCCGGTTCTTCTTGACTTAGCAGTGTAGATATTCACTCCATAGCGGTGTGTAAAACTGTACCGGAACCCAGCCGTAGTCTTCCTGTGATGTTCCATCAAAGCCTTTTTTTTTAATGACAGAAAAACATGGCGAAGGATCAAACCTAGTGGATTAGTAACAAGTTTGCCTTATAGTTTTGTGAACAAAGTCTTTGTCTGCAAACAAATCTTCTGATAGTCATTTCAGACAGTGTTATTAAACTCCCTGATCTCTGAACATCAGCAGCCGTTTCTTCTCATCTAACTCCAGATTGTCTGTAAAACAATCACCACATTTTAGAAGGCGGAGCCTAAGTGGCATCCTGAAGTTCATTCACTTCAATGGCAGCCTTTAACTTCCTGTCCAGTTCACCTGTTGTTTATACAAGACAGGAAGTCCCACTGCTTCCTGAGACTTATGTTATTTCCATCTTAGCTAATTTTAGCCACCTATCTCTATGAAGCAAACCGTCCAATCACATCGCATCTCGTCTGACTACATTTAGGCTACATGAACTGTTTTTTTTTTTGTTTGTTTAACGAGAGAATCCTTTTCACTTGTGCCACTGTACTTGCCTTAAAAATCAAAAAGAAGTGAACCAGTTCTATAAAATGCTGTTAAATGTCTGTTGTTAAAACCTCGCCTGTTAGATCGGACCTGGCACGTGTCAGGCATCTCGGTTCAGTCTTAAACGGTCATTTTTACATAAGCCAAGATTCCAGACAGTGTGCTGCTTCCTCTGGGGACGTTACGAGTGCCAACGCTCCGAAGGGCGTCTCTGTAGCCTCGCTGCACGTCAGCATCAGCAGAAACCCCGGCTGTGTCTCAGTTCTCACGTCCACACTGCCACTCGAGGCCCGGTTCTATCGCTTTATCCCCTCGAGTCAAGTTCACTAGATGATCATTAGAAGAGGGATTCGAGTTGATGTCAGTGGAGCAATAAAATACTTAACAAATGACCGTCTGAGTTGTATTTCTCTGACCCTTACTTTATTTACACGGCTACTCAGCACGCTAGGTAACTTCACAGATCACTTCAGTTCTCTGGGGAATGTTCTGGATCTCAGTGAACTGCATTCTGACCTGAACTTAGTGTTTTATACATTGTGTTCTCACTAGACCTACAAACCCAGCACAGGCTAGCGAGCGGGTTTCGAACCCTGGTTGTGGAGAACCGGCAGTCCTTCACACTTCAGAATAAACACTAAAACTGTTGGTTTAAAAACAGTTAAATACCCCAGAATTTCCAGCTGTGGGAAACTGCTGAAGTCCTTTTGACATCTTGATCCCAGGGTTCTATGTAAATCTCCACACCAGGGTTTTCTTATTAGTGGAAGTTCCAGGTTGAAGAACCCTGAGAACCCTTGGGGACAGTGTATGGCTGATTCTGTCTGATTAAGGCACAACATTAAAATGTAAACAAACAGGAATAATTTGAATGATTAGTTGCTGAGTGGGCGGAGCTTCAGAGTCAGCAGGTGCTGATGTCAGGTTAAGTGCCCTAGTGTCGTTCACTTGTGCACTCTTGAGCGCATTATAAACGGCTCGCTCGGCTGAACGTGAAAAAGATTTGGAAACGTGACACTGCTGATAGACCCCTGTCAGTTGTGCCTGCTCATAGCGTTGAAGAATTACGATAGCACTCTATACACACACACACACACACCTGTTGTGTTCTCAGAGTTGTTGAGGCGTAACTCAAACTGGTGTTTCTGCACCTCTAAGAACATGAATCTCAGACTTGGTTAATATGATAGGGTTCTAAATTTAGTCCTGAGCCTTGTGTGTGTGTGTGTGTGTGTGTGTGTGTGTGTGTGTGTGTGAGAGACAAAAACACAGCGTAATTATTTAAAGGTTTTCTTTACAGAGAAGATTGCGTATTTACTTTTGAACTGACTTTATCTAAAAGTGGATTTAAAACCATGTTACAGATCTAGTTTTATATCACACTGATCATCACGTGACACCTCCAGGGATCTTATGAGACACAGTTGAACCACTTTCACACACAAAAAAAACGGGTTTTCTGTGGTTTCACTAAGGAATAATTTAACAATTTAGAGTTCTCAGGTTCCTAAAAACCTTCGTCTTGAAACCCTTTCCAATGGAGAAGCATTCAAAAGTTTAGAAATTAGAAATGTTCCACTAGTGGGGGAAATAAAGAACCTTATAGGAGTGTAACAGTGTGTTTATGTGTTCAGTGTGTTAATACGTGTATGTGTGGAGGGGGGAAGGGGGGTCTGAAAGGACGACTCCTATTTCCTCGCTCGGCAGAATGTTTCTCCGGAATCGACTCTGTTGATTCAAAACACCTGGAATTGGAATTAGGGCTATCAGTGCGCGTCCCCGGCTGTCACTGCGCGTCTCTGGTTATCAGAGCGCGTCCCCGGCTATCAGAGCGCGTCCCCGGTTATCAGAGCGCGTCCCCGGCTATCAGAGCGCGTCCCCGGTTATCAGAGCGCGTCCCCGGTTATCAGAGCGCGTCTCCGGCCATCAGAGCGCGTCCCCGGTTATCACAGCGCGTCTCCGGCTGTCAGTGCGCGTCTCCGGCTATCAGTGCGCGTCTCCGGTTATCAGAGCGCGTCTCCGGCTATCAGAGCGCGTCCCCGGCTGTCAGTGCGCGTCTCCGGTTATCAGAGCGCGTCTCCGGCTATCAGAGCGCGTCCCCGGCTGTCAGTGCGCGTTTGGAGTTACAGCAGAAGACCCCTGTGTTGGATTTACAGCCGTATTTACAGAAAGACAGACACAAGCTCATGTCTGTTAATCCTGGGATTTTACTGTTGACACGATTCACCGCGCGAGATTAGAGGAAATAATGGACTTAAATATGGAGATTAAATCCACTGAGCTTCATGATGGAGTTTATTTTGTTCATTACGTTCTTCCTGTATGATCATCAGTGCTGAAACCTACAGACACCTTTATTTACTCCAGAAGTTCTTCATCTACTGAATCACCTTTTTACTGAAACTGTCACTCAGACCAATAAACCTACGGAGTTACAGTGATATTTACAATATTATAGAGAAGTCATGTGTCACGTGACGACCTTCTATTTTTAACACGTGAAATGTGACACTGTAAAAAAAGTCATCATAACCTCCTGTCTGTTATTTTAATCTGAATAATAATAATAATAATAATAATAATAATAATAATAATAATAATAATAAAAAGCAGTAGAAATTAAAACTTAAATTTGGTTCATGGTTGTTGACAGTGAGAAACTTTACAGATCATAGTTAGAGAAATAAATCTCTACTCTGTGAATAAGAGCAGCTCCGGACGCTGTGTGTTGGAGAGCTGATTTTTCTGATTTACTGATTTGTGAATGCAGAAGTGATGATGATGATGATGATGATGATGACGGGACTTCCTGTAACAATGCTGCTGATCAGCTGTGGCTTTAGCTTTAGCACTGAACCTGCACAGAAGGAGAACCCAAGCATAACAGGTGAGCAGGTGGTGAAACATCTCAGTTTCTCTGTTGTGATTTATGACACATGCTGCTTTAGAGTACAGGATTTAGTTGTCTGACAGTGTTTTCACACTTTTAAGGGGTCTGAGAACAGTTTGTTGGATTTGGGGCTCATATGTAAACAGACCCAACGTTACAGCGAACAGAGCTGAGACTCATCTCAGGAGGTTGTCTGTGGTCCGCTTCACTTTCAGATATTGGTACGGTTTGATATAAACCTGCATCGTGAACACAAATCTCTTCAGGTTCACTTGTGTTTATGTTCATGAATTTTCTTAAATTTGGTCATAACAAGCTTCTGTATCAATATCTGAAAGTGACCCGTACTCAAACCACCCCTGAGATGGACTCGGCTCGGTTCGGTGTAGATCATTTGGAGAGTTTAGATATGAACCCAAAATCCAGCAATCTGTTCTCAGAGCTCTTAAAAGAACCAAGAGTGGAAACAGTTTTTAAGTGAACCAACAAAGGATCAGAGTCGTTTCTCAGGGACAGCGACAGTGTAAACGGGAAGAGAATTGGGCTCTTTTTCACTTCCACCTTTTAGTCCATTCAAGGTCTGGGTTTGGTTCTCAATTGTGAAAACACACTTAAATTTACCTGGTTTACATCCAGGGAAAGACTCCAGATGCACAGAAATCCTGACTAGGATAAAGTCTTTATTTCTAATGCGATTATGTTAATATGTTACTGCTTAATAACCTGCATCTCTAACATCTGACCCCAGATGTGTGTGAGCAGGTGATTCCTCCATGTGTGACAGAGGCGGATCGTTACAGCCTGGAGGCACTACGTCACATCCACCAGGAAATGGATGACGATCAGGATGGAGGGATCGAGGTGGAGGAGAGTGTGGAGGTAAATACCAGAGAGAGAGAGAGAGAGAGAGAGAGAGAGAGAGAGAGAGAGAGAGAGAGAGAGAGAGAGAGAGAGAGAGAGATTGCCATTGTTGTAGAAAATGAAGAAACACCTAACAACCAATCACAATTCAGAACTCAGCAGCACTGTGATGTCATGTTTATTAACACTCTCTCACTCATCTTCTACCGCTCATCCGAACTACCTCGGGTCACGGGGAGCCTGTGCCATCTCAGGTGTCATCGGGCATCAAGGCAGGATACACCCTGGACGGAGTGCCAACCCATCACAGGGCACACACACACACACACACTCTCATTCACTCACACACACACACACTATGGACAATTTTCCAGAGATGCCAATCAACCTACCCTGCATGTCTTTGGACCAGGGGAGGAAACCGGAGTACCCGGAGGAAACCCCCGAGGCACGGGGAGAACATGCAAACTCCACACACACAAGGTGGAGGCGGGAATCGAACCCCTACCCTGGAGGTGTGAGGCGAACGTGCTAAACACTAAGCCACCCCCTTGTTTATTAACAAAGTCAGTTAAACATCTATTTTCTATGTTCTTTGTGTTGAGTGTGTATTAACTGGTGTAAGTGTGCAGTACAAGCTCCTAATTACCCATCATCATTTTAATACCTAACCATTTTAATAGCTAATAATTGTTTAGAACTTGCTAGATGAATGTGTTCCACTTGTAAAAAATTAAAGTGTAGAGTTTTAGGGAGGTAGTTAAGGTCAGTGTGGTTGTGGACACTGTGTGTGTGTGTGTGTGTGGATCAGGTTTCTGGGGCAGATGAAGGACATGCCTAAGATGGACCCTCATGGAGTATCCAGTTACACCACAAAACACATTCCAAGACTGTGTGTATGTGTGTATAGTTGTGTATGTGTGTATAGGTCTGTGTTTGTGTGTGTGTTTGGAAAGGCAGCAGTGGTGCTTTCCACAAAGGAGCCCTTTGACTAAAAAAGTTTAACAAAAAACAAGAATGAGGATGTAGCAAACATTTTAAATAATTCCTGTGTTTGTTTGTGTGTTTGTTTGTGTGTGTTTGTGTAG
Source organism: Tachysurus vachellii (assembly GCF_030014155.1). Classification (NCBI taxonomy): domain Eukaryota; kingdom Metazoa; phylum Chordata; class Actinopteri; order Siluriformes; family Bagridae; genus Tachysurus; species Tachysurus vachellii. The sequence goes on along the minus strand of NC_083461.1, from coordinate 39,937,017 downwards.
TTCATTATTGAGGACATGCAGCAGCAGCAGCAGACGAATAAACACAGTAAACTACACAGAGAGGATCAGCACATCACTGTGGAGGAGCTCTGGAGAGGTTGGAAGTCCTCAGAAGGTGTGTGAGGAAATTTGTGTGTCTCTGTGTGTGTGTGTGTGTGTGTGTGTGTGTGTGTGTGTGTTATTTTAGCCAGTGAACAGGATATATATATTTTTTTTCTCTCTCGCAGTTCATAACTGGACACAGGAGGATGTGCTGCAGTGGCTGCGAGAGTTTGTGGAGTTGCCACAATATGAGAAGAGCTTTAAAGAGTTACGCGTCAGTGGAAACACACTGCCCAGGTGAGAGCAGCCAATCAGAGGTCAGCTGTAGACATGTAATTATACACAGGTTCTTGTACATATTCTTGGTGAAAAGGTAGTTCCTCATGGGGTTCCTTCAGCAGTGCAGTACTAATCTAGCAGCATGACTGATGGTGTGTATTATTACATTTACATTTACATTTACACCATGTGACAGACGCCCTTATCCAGAGCGACGTACATAAGTGCTTAAATCTCTAACATTGAATACATTAATGCTGGCTCACTAAGTTACATACTTAAGATACCATGAGTTTAAAACATTTGTTCAAAGTTACAATGAAAGTGTCAAAAGGTGTGTTTTTTTTTTTTTTTAAAATGCAAAAGATAATGAAAGAAGTGCTAGTTGAAGTGTTTCCTGAATAACACTTATTAAGTGGATAATTGTATGAAGTGTCTTTGTGCTTTTCTCTAGGATTGCATCCAATGAGCCATCATTCATGAGCACCTACCTGAAGATCCAGGACCAGCAGCACAAACACAAGCTGAAGCTCAAGGCACTAGATGTTGTGCTGTTTGGACCACCTACAAGTGTGTACTTTTAAGTATACTTGAATGTAGAGATTGATAGAGTTCATTGATAGTTTCAGGAGAATGTGTTTATTCATTACAATATATCACATACTTGATACGTAATAATACACCTAAACAACTCATTCTACCTCTTATCCGAACTACCTCGGGTCACGGGGAGCCTGTGCCTATCTCAGGCATCATCGGGCATCAAGGCAGGATACACCCTGGACGGAGTGCCAACCCATCACAGGGCGCACACACACACACACACACTCATTCACTCACGCAATCACACACTACGGACAATTTTCCAGAGATGCCAATCAACCTACCATGCATGTCTTTGGACCGGGGGAGGAAACCGGAGTACCCGGAGGAAACCCCCGAGGCACGGGGAGAACATGCAAACTCCACACACACAAGGCGGAGGCGGGAATCGGAACCCGACCCTGGAGGTGTGAGGAGAACGTGCTAACCACTAAGCCACCGTGCCCCCCCGCCTAAACAACTTATTATTTATAATTCAATTACAACTTGATGTGACTTGCATGTGTTGGTGAAATGAAAACAAGTACAGTATCAGAGAAACACCAAGACTGAACTCTTAAAACCAACAAGCTTGGCCTCAAACTCAGAGAAATACCAAGAGTAACTCATAGGGGCGTCGACCTCCATCTCTGAGAAAAAACAAGATCAAGATTAATCAAGAATCAAGAAGCACCAAGACTGACAACACAGCAGCCACAAGATCCACCCCAAGCTCATATAATCAATGAAATCAAACTCATAGAAACAACAAGATCAACTTTATAGAAATACCCAGATCAACTCAACCTCATAGAAAGACCAAGAAGAACCACACAAAGGTCTGGGACCTATAGTCAAGATTTCTAGTAATATAAACCCAATATCTGAAACTCAACATCTCAGCTCCTGGGTGATGGTATGGTGTGATCAGTTATTTTAATGTCATTTACAAATATAGCTCTGATCATATTTAAGTGCATTAAGCACTTTTTAACTTTAGCAACTTTTGTATTACTCTGTCACACCTATTGAATATTATCTTGGATACTTGAGCACTATCTTGGAATTTCAGTCCTGGTCCTCATTTTTCTTTACTAGTTATCAAGTATTTTGAAGAGCAAAACATAGAACTTTTGTAAGACTACAGTTCTTCACTAGAATTGAGAAACAGGTGAGCTGTGAGAAGACCCAGTTAGCTGGATTTGTTGGATCATGTTGTATCCTGCACTTTTTTGTCCCCAGGACCACCACACAACTGGATGAAAGACCTGCTGCTCATTGTGTCAGTAGTGATGGGGTTGGGTGGGTGCTGGTTTGCTCAGGTGCAGAACAAAGCATCAAAGGAGCATATTTCCAAAATGATGAAGGATCTGGAGAGCCTACAGAGAGCTGAGAAGAGTCTCCGAGACATGCAGGAGCAGTGAGTCATCGTTGTCCAAACTAGTGTTTTACTTTAACTTATCCCTGTAGATGTCCTTTTTAGGCTAAAGACCAGTAGTACTGTTGCATGTATTGTAAAATGCCTAATGCAACATATATTCACTTCTCACTCACCAAAAACTCAGTCCAAGTGCTTGGGAATCACTCTGATGTTGTGGTGTGTGAGCACCTTTTAAAGGTGCGGTGCACGATGTTTGAGAAACGCTTCAGAAAACAGAGTCGGGCCAACTAACAAAACAAACGTGTAGCCAATGAGCAGAAAGGGGCGTGTCTTGTCAATATGCAGCGGAGAGAGCGTTCAGTGCGCATGTCTGACATTAGCAGAAAGCGATTGAAACACTGACATGACGGATACCTGCCGTTAAGTCTGCCGCGGGTTCTAGGTGTCAAACGTCGTCTTCGGCGTGAAACGGAGCTAAACCTTTCACGGTACAACACACAGTACTACACAAACACATTTGTATTACCATAGTATTACTCATTGTGTTCATTTATTGATAAAAATATCCCCTCGGCCAGACGCCCCAGCAGGTTCCGCCATAATAGTTGCCTGGGTTACGTATGTATGTGTGGGGCGGAGCTATCAAAACACGGGTGACACCCATTTGGGTTAGGGGCGTGTTTGTTTTGGTGATTTCAAATGTCAACATTGGCTTTCAAACATTGTACACCACACCTTTAAAGACCAATCATTTTTTAAAAACATATTGCTGATTTCCTTCTAGCTAAGTTCCTGCCAATTGCTCCACACTAAGCTAAGCATATGGTCACATAAACGGAAAATACACCATTATTAAACAGTTAATAAAATAATTTTAATTTGCCCAGGCTGGAGCAGGCCCAGGAGGAGAAGCGTACAGTAGCAGTGGAGAAGCAGTTTTTAGAGGAGAAAATGAGGGACGAGATCCAGGGAGCTCAAGAAGAGGCAAACCGGCTCCAGCAGCTTCGCAAGGGTGCCGTTACTGAACTTAGTCGGCTGAGATATGCCGAGGAAGAACTTGAACAGGTAATTTCCATGTCACTTGTATGGAAGGAGAGCAGGGCCATTTCTTGCTTTTATTGGCCATTTCAACAGCCCTGAAGGAATGTTTGTTTATTGCATTCAGATTCGAGGGGCTTTGAAGAAGACGGAGCAGGACATGCAGGCTAGCTGGTCAGTGCCTGAGTCTCTACAGCTGTGGCTTCAACTCACACACGAGGTGGAGATGCAGTACTACAATGTCAAAAAGCAGAGTGCCGAACAGCAGTTGGCCACTGCTAAATATGAGGTACCAACACTATCTACATCATAATTTGGCATTAATAGTGTGGGGCTTGGGTTGGTAAATTGTATGTTCATATTTAAGATTTGCCATTCTACTTTTTTGCCAAGTTCTCATTCCTGATACCCAGTCTGTGCATATATTTGCTGTTGCATTCTTGTTTGGTGGTCTCTCAAGGCAGAGAAAATTAAGAAGAAGAGAAGTTCTGTATTTGGTACCCTCCATGTGGCTCACAGTTCCTCTTTAGATCAAGTGGATCACAAGATCTTACAGGCCAAGTAAGAATATAAGAGAGGGAACTTTTGTGTCTGTGTATTTGTGGCAGGAAATTGTGTTGGCAAACAGACAGTATGAAGTTTTATGGAAAACCTTGTGTTAGTGTTATTTTGGTCAAATGTATTGTCATGTACAGACATTAGAGAGAGACCATGATACAAAAGGGAATAACAGGGAGAATTATTGATCAGTTGATCAAGACCGATCTATTAATAATAGTTAATAAGGAGCGTGTTGATGTTTTTGGTAACAGAAACTCCCTAACGGAAGTGACGGCATATTTGCAAGAACGCCTTCACAGGTGGCAGCAGATTGAGTTGTTGTGTGGATTTGCCATTATGAACAATGTTGGACTGCCAAACCTCACTGCCACCTTGTATCCTGAACCCAAATGGATGGTCTTGTCAAGAGCCACCGTGTCATCCTACCAAATGCCTGTAGGCATTGAGGACATGGAGGATGACATGCCTTCCATGATGCCACAAAAAATTCCTGGTGAGTATGGTCATCATTTGTCTACTGACCAGAAGGTTGTGATTTCAAATCTCAGTACCATCAAGGGCTTTCCTAGGCCTTTGAGCAAGGTCCTTAACTTTAAATTGCTCAGTTGTATAAAATTAGGTAAATGTAATATGTAATGCCCTTTATTTAGTTATTCACTATTAAAAAGGGTTAGGGTTAGGGTTAAAACTCCCAAAAGTCTCACCTCATCTACCAGTAACCTCATCTACCTTTGTCCTATATGCAGTTACAGTTTCTCCACTGAAGCTTTCTCCTCGAGCGCTGGTCCGTTCTCGTCGAACTGGTCATATCGTCCAGCCACCTGTTATTCTGTCACCTGATCCCGATCTTCTAATCCCGATTCGGCCTCCACTCCCTCGGTATGGTGAAGAGGAAGGAGAAGGAATCATTTTCCCTTCTATAGTGAAACAGTAGGTGTTTATTGTAGAGGTAATCTCTATTGGTAGATTCTAGTTGGTTGGTTAATTGTTTTTAATTAATTGATCTCTAGAATTCAGCAGTTCTAGAATTAGGTTTAGCTCAGGAGATATTACTAGAGAATACATTTTTGCTTGGCCTGCAATCGTATGTTTTTCAAAATCCTTTACTTGTATTATAGAGAGTGTCTTGAGACAGTCTCAGATCCTGATCCCATTGGATCCCCTGTTGGAAAAAAGTACACCGGGCCTGGATTGGATACTTCACATCGAAAACCATACCGTGACAGCTTGGACCGTTTCTCTGATAGTGTCACAAGTAAGATTCAACTTGATGGACAAGAGAACAGCCCTTTACGCAAAATATCACGAGAAGAACTTGGGCTTCATCTAAGGGGTGATTGTAGAAAGGTTTCACGTGAAGAATTTCAAGTTGAAACCCAAACAAGGAAGATATCAAGGGAGGAACATAAGGTGTCTGCTGAAGCTTTAGTGAGTCCTGTGAGTACAAAGATAACTGATGTTCCTGATGATTTCAAGAAGATTCCAAGAAGTTTACCAATAGATTTTAGTTATTCCTCTATTAAACCGTCCATCAAGGAGAAATTAGATTCCCCTATGGAACCTTACCTTGGAATAAAATACATGGATGATGCTGAGGTAAATGTGGGCAGTCTGCGAGGAAAGATGTTTAAAGAAAGGAAGGATCCCTCAGATGAGATCCTGTTGAAAATGATCCAAAAAGATGAATGTGAAACATATACTGGAGACACAGGTCAATATTTTGATGTAAATATAGACAGTGCTTCACGATTAATGCTTAGAGAGGAAACTCAAAAGGGGCATAACCTGTTAGCAGACAAACCCTTAGACTCTCGATCTACGAGTCCTTTCAGAGATGAACATGATTACTCCGTCACAGTGGAAGGACAGAGAGTAAAGCTCAGAGAAAGTGAAGAGCTGCCCAAAGAACAATTTTGCAGAAAGGTGCTCAGAGATGATAAAGGTCTGCTCATGAACAAGAGAAGGCTGTTTCGACGTGTTTCCACAGATAGTACATTTAGTAAAAAGGCAGGAGATTTGGATGCTTCCGTGGAAAACCAGCGAACAATGTCTTTAAGAGAGAGAAAGGACAATGCTCTATCCATGAAGCTCTGTAGACATGAACATGATGTTGTCACAGAGAGACAAAAACTCTTTCAGGACATCAGGCTAGACAATACTTTGGACACAGCCATAGATAAACTCCAGAGAGATGTGGTAGATGTGCCTGTGGAGACTGTCAGACCAAAGATATCCAGAGAGAAATTTCTATCTTCAGACCCAGGTCACTTTAGCCAACCTGACCTGACAATCGGCTCCTTAATGCTCTGGACCCCACCCTCAGACCCCCTTAGCCAGCTAGTGTATGATGGTATTTTAGAGAAGTCGTATCAGAACCCTCTAAATGTGATGAGTCCTGGAGATCTCAGCCTTCCTGCCTCGCTGCCCTCAACATCCACCTCTTCTCAAAGCCTTGTGAGCAGCGATGGTTCTGCCAGCAGTTCTACACAATCAGGCAATCTTTCACCAGCAGAATCCTACAGTGGAAAGAAAGGCAAGAAATCCTTAAAGCTCAAGAATCTGTTCAGGAAAAAGAAAGATAAGGAGAAAGATAAAGACACAAAACAGGAACATCCACAAGGAGGTTTACAGAAGCTGTGAGTTGTTACAAGACCTTGTAGACTTACAAGACCTTGTGGACTTAAGACCCAATAATGCTATGAATCATGAATTCTGTGATTTCAAAACAAATTGTTGGGATCCTTATTGCAGGCTTTGCCAAATTAACACTGTATTGTTTCCATGGTTATTGTAATAATTAGGAACATTTAATATGGGGACACTTGGTAGTTGTGTTCTTTTCCCAAAGAGGCTTCATGCTTGGCTAATATGTTTTTTTTCAACTATAAACAAAAATCTGTAAAAGCCCCACCAGGTACCACCTGGGCATGTGATCTTTGACAGTATTTGCTCATGTACTTGATGTATTTGAAATGGAGTTGTATGGAATTGTATTGTTATAACTTGCAAACTCGGTAGACTAAAGCCCTATTCGGACGGGATTAGTTTTACGTGGGGCCGTGGAGTAATGCAATTTTACCTCAGGACGTCTGTAATATTAATTGGCCAATTCGCACGGGACAAGACATCTCAGTAAAACTAGCAGAAGTGGGAGGGGTAACTCACTTTACACACCACAGTAACCTCCTTGTCGTCATGTGCGTCTGACGTTGCTTCCTGTTATCACGCGTGCAAACAGACAACATGGCGCCTCCACATTTCTCTTCTCTGGCTCTCAACGAAGGCGGTCGCATTTTCTCCCTCTCCTCCCCTCTACTTTCCCTGCTTTGCTTCTTTCGTCTCGTCTACTGTCTTATACTTTGAGAGACTCTCTCCGCACTGCTCTCCAAACTAAAATATCATGGATTTGATAAACTGGTCTCTCAATGCAATTGACACCATCTTCTCGACGAGAAGCTTGGGTTCGGGGGAACCTGACTGCCCTGCCGGAACGTTTGCAGCTGGCTATACGATGGACGCGTGGGAGAGGTGGCGGGTCGTGTGTCTGGCGGCTCTTTCTGTGGAGGACATTGAAGATATCTACCTATTCGGAACCATGATAACAGGAGTTCTGCTGATTGGATTAGGCATTGCCCTGGTTTATCGAGAGAATCAGAAAACGGTAACAGCTGTTCAAAATCTCCCAAAGCTGTCCGTCATGATCGATGCAGTGGGCAGAGCGGTCAGCACTGAGGCTGGGACTAATAACCGCATTATGGGTAACATCACGATGAAGCTCACTGCTTTGGATACTGTTTTGGTTAACATCATGGAGAAGCTCACTGCTTTGGAAAGAAAATCGGATCGATATGGAGACCAGAATGGACTAAGAGTGTAGTCGTGTAAATTGGAATGCGTCTACTCGCCCCAAGACTAAACAATCCCAATCTTATCTGCTTTCGGCTCCTCTCAACCAGCACTGGCCTCGGCCAAGGCCGCTGTTGGAACAACAATTCCCCCGGCAGAGCACTGCAGCGAGACGCTCTTGCGTTCCTTCCCCCACTTCTACAGACACCTGCTGATTGTTGACTCTCTTTGGGACTAATCAAGGTTGTCTCCATGGCAATTTGCTGTGTATCGCTATGACAATCTTGCGGACTGAGGCACACCAAGATTTGATGCCGGGAGCAACGACTCTCCAGGCCTACACTTACATACATACACACACACACACATACATATATAAAGATATGCACTCACCCCCCACCCCCCATCCCACGCCTTCGCCGCTTTGTACCGCCAGTCTGACAAGCGGGTCTGTGACCAGCGCCGAAAGGCCGCAGGACCTGATGGCTGCTTGCCTGTGCTGGATTACCTCCACCCCCCACTCCCCTCCCCTGTTGCAAGTCATGTGTTTATGGCGTACTGTTTATGTGCTTATGTTGCTGAGGTGTTTTTTTCTTGTTCCCACACTGTACTCCCCACCGGAGGATAGTCTGGGGGTTGTTGTTTTTTTTCTCCTCCCTTCCCTCATGTTATGCTGTATCTCTTCTCAATCCCCTGTCTTCCTGTCCTGTCCTCCCCTTGTATTGTATGTATTGTATGTATGGGCAGGTTGATGGCTAATTTCGCTGGTACCTGTGACCAGTGACAATAAAGGCTACTACTACTCCATGCTTGCAAAACGCGCCAAAAACTACTTTTAAACAGGAAATGACGGAATTTTACCGTACATATTTACAGCGGGTCTATTTGGACGGGATTAGTCGCCGTAATCTTTACTGACATTAGCCCTATTCGGACGGGATTAGTTTTACGTGGGGACGTGGGGGTAAAGTAATTATTACCAGAGCTTCTCGGTGATTTTAGTCCTGTCCGAATGTGCCATCTCTGTAATCTATCCGGACAATGTCAGTAAAGATTACGTCGACTTTTACCTTCTGTAAAAAGGTCCGGAAAAATGACCTCAGGTAATACTAATCCCGTCCGAATAGACCCGCTGTAAATATGTATGGTAAAATTCCGTCATTTCCTGTTTAAAAGTAGTTTTTGGCGCGTTTTGCAAGCATGGAGGCGCCATGTTGTCTGTTTGTGCACGTGATAACAGGAAGCAACGTCATACGCACATGACGACAAGGAGGTTACTGTGGTGTGTAAAGTGAGTTACCCCTCCCACTTCTGCTAGTTTTACTGAGATGTCTTGTCCCGTGCGAAGTGACCAATTAATATTACAGACGTCCTGAGGTAAAATTGCATTACTCCACGTCCCCACGTAAAACTAATCCCGTCCGAATAGGGCTATTGTCCGTAATGATTACCGAGATGGCACATTCAGACGGGACTAAAATCACCGAGAAGCTCTGGTAATAATTACTTTACCCCCACGTCCCCACGTAAAACTAATCCCGTCCGAATAGGGCTTAAGCTATATCATCAGTAGGAGGTTGCATATTACTGTCCCTCACTCCTCCTGGTGGTCACACTTACTTTTTATTTGTTGGAACTGAGACTCGAGTTTTGAGCCTAACCTCCTGTGCAGTTGTTTGTCAGCTGCCATAAAAACTTCCAATCACTTTGTTTCTTTGCTTTGCTACAGGTCTTAACGAGTGAAAAAAACGGTTATGACAGACTTCTAATTGTCTGTCATTCTGTAATGGTCATTAGAAGGTTTTTCATTTCTTGAGTGAGTGCCAGTTGCCATGGTAACGCCTGGATGTGGCGATGTGGCCGTTAAGGTCGTCTAGGCTATCGATGGTGCTAGAGAATGTATCCAAAGCCACCATTCTGCTCCGTCATTAGTCGTTTACTGGAAGGAAACAGCATCTGCTCGGTTTATCAGTCAAAAATATTTACCCTTCATGACCATGTCACCCTTCTTGTAGGGTATGTCACCCTTCTTGTCGATTTTTTATCGACAGTTTGTTTTGGATATTAAGGTTCTTCATAACCTTAATTAAGCTTATTATTATTTGTTTCATATATTATCACTTCCAGCTTATATACAGAAACCTATTTTATCATCAGCCCTGCCTCCCACTGATCGTCATCGCATGGATGTGCATTTTATTTACATATCGTTGCTGTCGGGCGGAAACCTCGTATGTCCAAATTTGGTCAATTTCATATTTTTTCACATATCGATGCTATTGGTCAGTCCCCACGTGGGTCTGTTATTTTTACAAGTTATTAACCAATCTAAAGTCTTGAAAATAGCTTGAGCGCAAATCTCATAACTCCATTGGACACTTCAACTGTCCACCTCTTCCTCACTCCGTGGGAGAGCTTCACGGCATATTTCTCCTCAAGAAGAGTCGCAACGAATCAACGCGTCTTCTGAGGTAAATGTCTTCAAAACACTGGGCTCAAAGAAAAAAAAATCTTGACCCCCGCTAGTTCTGGTGCTCGTCTGAGGACAGGAATTTAGCGCAAGACAATCCACTGCAACGCGGACTAAACCCTGTGTACTGCAGATAAGGTACGGCGTTTTTTTAATTTCCTGAAAAATAACGGTTTTGGAGATACGAGGATTCCGTCTGACAGTGACGATATATTACATACGTTAACTTGGCAACTGGTCAAACGTTTGTGTCACTTGCCCCGCCCACTTTGTGGTTCCTGTGGTTGCTTCACCTTCTGTTTCTGAAGGTTACTTTCTTAAAACAAAGTCTTCATATGTGATATACAGTTAGGGGTTTTGTTGTATATTCTTCGTTAAAATGACAAAACGTAAAGTCTCTTTATTTTAGTGAGTAATTTATTGCACTATTTTAGTTGAGTTCAACCATCACAGATGTGATGCTATAAGACAGCAGGTGTGTGACATTGTTTACTTAAGTATGGTATTAATAAAGTCTTAAACATTTCAAATGTATTGGTCCATAGAACGACGTGATTTTATATAAACTTAGAGAATTTAGAACAGGAATGAACAGGTCTTATTAACAGGCCTTTTAAACCCTTGTTGTGTTCCTCTGGGGAAACATTAAGGTTCTCTACAGACCACAGTATTAAAGAAGAACATAATGAGCACTAATATGGAGTTTGTACACTTACACACTTAATACACACTTGTGGTACTTTAAACAATCTTTAAGGGTTCAGTTGAATATTAAGCGTTCTTAGTCTTCAGAAAAGGAACCATTTCTGTTGTAGGGTTCTGCACAGAACCTGTAAGGAACATCCCTTAAGTGTTGAATTTATTTTAGAGAGTTTATCTAAGCAGTTATTCCTACTTTACAATTGTATTTAACTCAACTGTCATGAAAATAAAGTGTCTACACTGTGTGTTTACAACTGAACAAAAGGTTATTTCTGTGTTTTTTTAAACATTTATTTATATTTGTTTGTGCACACACTCACACACAAACACAGAGACACACAGAGACAAAGACACACACATACGCACACACACACAGACACACACAGAGACAAAGACACACACACACACCTAAACACACAGACACACACAAACACACAGACACACACAGACACACGGAAACACACACACACACAAACACACACACACAGACACACTTACACAGATACACACACAGAGACACACAGACACACATCAAAGACTAGTCATTGCAAAAAAGTCAAAACTGAAAATGTATCTGAAACTAGCAGCATGTCCAGAGACCCACTGCACAGGAAAACACATCTGATTTAAACCTGAAGCTTACAAGTGGTTATAGACACTTCACTTAGATGTGCTGAAAGAATAAAGCTTTGTGTTATAAAGTGAAGAAGCAGATTTGTTCATTAAATGTTCAGTAAATCACCATATTGACTTCCACCGACTCTGACCAGTCGTGTTTGTTAGACAGACATATGAAAATGTCAGAACTACAAAGAGCTCGACTCCATCAGCGTCCTGAACTCTGATCAGCGAGTGAATGAAGGGGTCTGTGGTCACGCCGTCCATCACTGGAACAGTCGTGATGTGAGACATGCAGCTGCTTCTCAGTTTCTGACCTAAAGAAAGTGTGAGTGTATTTACGGTGGTGTGTGTTGATGCTGCAGTCGTTTCAGCCAGTAAACAGGAAACTCTGACTGAGACCCTGCACCTCAGGCTGCACCTCGTCTCCTGCACTCACTGACCTCAGACCTGCTGTACGCATGCACTTCAGGCCAAAGTGCAATGTTGTGTAGGTGTGTAAGTTTGTGTAGATGTTTGAACTCACTGATCTCAGACCTGCTGTAGCTTCAATCCTCAGTCACTCAGAACAGAAGGAGGTACAGAAACATGACCCTACGCTGCTGATAGTCACAAATCTGACGCGATGATCACGTTCTTTTTTCTCCGAAATGATCATCACCCCATTTTAAACTGGTGATGTGGCTTTTTGTTTTCAGTGGAAAAAGTGTCTTCAGCCACAAGCCTGAATTCACGACCCGCAAGGTGACAAAAAATGTTCCACTGGCTCTGACCAATCGTCACAGTTTAACCGCAACCAATCAGCTGCTAGATAGCAGGCGATATTTTCCACTGACGTGGACCAATCAGATTAAAGAGCATGAAAGAGCTTCAGCAGCACGAGCCGCTCAGCACCAGAGTCTGAGATGGAGACATCAAGAGTCGCTCTCATCGCTCTCGTGTGTAAGTCACGTCTCACTTCAACACACTTTATTTAAAAAGTGTGTGTTGAGTCTCACTGCTGACCGCTGGATTTACTGTAAAGTCTGATGTTGTGTAGGTGTGTGTGAGGTTGTGTAGAAGTTTGTACACCTCCTCAGTGTAGTGTAAAGTCTGATGTTGTGTAGGTGTGTGAGGTTGTGTAGAAGTTTGTACACCTCCTCAGTGGAGTGTAAAGTCTGATGTTGTGTTGCAGGTGTTGTGTTCTCCAGTCAGAAGAGGATCTCTGGAGCAGAAGTGGAGATGAGAGTCAGACCAGGAGACGACGTCACTCTCTACTGTGACTGTGTTTGGAAAGTTGGATTTTATCCGGTGTGGTTTAGAAACTGCTCAGAAGAAGATCATCCTCCTTTTATCATCTCATCTACCGAATTGATTCTTGGTGATTTTCCACGTTATTCGATTGTGTTGAACAATTCCACCAACACACACAATCTGCTGATTAAAAACATCACAGAATCAGATCAGGGCCTGTACTACTGCGCTCTGAGTGAGAAGAAGGTTACGGACTATAAAAATGGTCCAATACGCAGCAGTGACGTTTATCACTATGGAAACAAATCAACTCGACTCTCTGTACTCTGTAAGATCGTCTAATGATTCTTCATTTTTCTCTCTTTGCTGATTATCTCAGTAAAACTGAACAATATTCATAGTGTGTGTGTGTGTGTGTATGTGTGTGTGTATGTGTGTTCCTCAGCAGAACCCTGTCACAGTGTATCAGAGGAGAGTGTAAGCTGTGTAAGCTGGAGTCTGGTGTTCAGTGTGTGTGTTGTGTGTGTTCTCCTCTCCTCACTCCTCTCCTCCATCTGTGTGTACTGCGTCTGCACAAACACCACTAAAGGTACTCACACACTCGCTCTCCTCACTAACACTCATTAACACTGAACACAGGAAGTACGTCTTCTCTTCGCCATCCAGGAGGCGTCTCTACTCACCTGTCAGTCATTTTGTCCTGAGTCTTAGGGGCGTGGCTTTAGACAGACTGATTTAAATAATCTTTGTAAATAGTGTCACTACTTTAAGATGACATTATTTCATTCACAGCGAGAGTCAAAGCTGATCTGACAGGAAGTGACAAAAGGACGACTCTGAGACGTGAAGAAGTCGGAGATGATGATGTTTGTTACGCCTCACTGGACACCCAGAAGCTCGAGAGGAAGAAGATGAAGAGGAAGAAGAGAATTCAGCACTCTGATTTCAGCACATACTCAGAGGTCAGAACTGAGAGAACTGAGAGATTCTGAGGAGGCGTTAATGAGTTCTGAACTTTCTGTTACATCACAGTGTTTTATTCTGATCAACTGTTTTTACTTCCTTTATGACTTTAATCCTAATGAGAGAAATTAATTTGAGATTCTTTCTGCTTGTCCTTTATGGTTTTATTACTGATGTCTGATTCTTTATTTTTCTTTGTATTATATACTGAACTAGATTAAAATGTTGCAGTGAGATTTATATCAAAGTATGTAATGTATATCAGAATAATGATAAATAAATAAAAAAATAAAACATTATATTCCCTTTTTATTTTCAGTTTTTCTGGCCATGTTTCTATTTGTGAAATTCTCTGGTGAGTCGTGTAACTTAATCGTGAACGTTAACACGATAACGTTTTAAGAGCCGAACACAAACAGTGGAACTTTAAACTCATGGGAGTAAGAAGTTTACATCAGATTTGTTAAATAAAGAACCAGATATTTATTCTTAAAGTTGAACTCTGATGTTTTTTTATTTGATTACATTTAAAATCAGTATCATGTGACAGTCAAATAACCTTTACTCATGACAGAGATTATTTGTGTGTGTCTGAGGCTGCAGGGCATCGCAGAACTTCCTGTTCCAGGAAAGCTATGTTGCAGAGTGTGTGTGTGTGTGTGTGTGTGTGTGTGTGTGAGGTGTGTGCGTGTGTGTGAAGTGTGTGTGTGTGTTTTCTCAGAAACTGCTTAGGCTCACTGTGTCTATGAGGTGACCAACTCTAACCACAAAAGTTTCCTTTACTCGTGTGTGTGTGTGTCCTAAGCTTAATAATGAAGAGGTCTCCAGCTTTTGATGTTTTGCTTAGAATTAAATATTCAAATATCCAAAGCACGTATTAGACTTATAACATTCACCTGATCACCCAAATATTAAACCGCTTCCTAGCCAAGACATTTAATGTCAGGACTCAGCCCGGACTTTGGCCGTGTGCATCTGTTTATGTTTTGTGTCACATGTCTGCCCCGCCCTTGTCTCTTCCTCCCCGCCTCTGCACACCTGTTTCTCATGTGTTAATTGTTGTCAGTATTTAGTCGGAATCCTCTGTTGTGTTCTAGTCATGTCTGCTGTTGTCTTCTGATGTCGTCATTTGTCTGGTCTGGTATTGTCTGTGTCTTTGTCACATATTTTTAGTTAATAAATCCTGTTTATTTTTACGCTATCCTGCAGTTGGGTCTATTTTATCTCCCCGTCGCTGACAGAAGGATTCCGCCACTTTAAAACCCAGCAGGATAGCTTCAGCCCGGACCAGCCTATTGTGGCAGCATTTTTTTTTTCTTCTCCTGACTTCATTTTTCTGCCCTGGATTTTGTGGTTTTGGTGACATTGGTCCGCATTTTTCCGGTGAGGGACACCGCTCCGTTTCCGATTTTCCGTGGAGGACGCTGCCCCACTTCCTGTCCACGGGGGGTGATGCAGGCCTGTGTTTTGCCCCATTGATTTTTTTTCGTTGATTTTTTTTCTCTGTGGAGGAAGATATTTTTTTTCTGCTCGGCTGTGGACGTCGCTCGGCCCTTCTGCTCGGCTGTGGACGTCGCTCGGCTGTGGACATCGCTCGGCCCTCTCTGGCTGTGCCGCCGTGTGCATTGCTACCCCCACCTGCCTAAGCATGTGCCTTGCTACCCCCACCTGCCTAAGCGTGTGCCTTGCTACCCCCACCTGCCTCGCCATGTGCCTTGCTTCCCCCCTCCTGGACCTCGTCGGGACTGTCATTAAGACGGATTGGAGCCGCACCTCGAGGGGGTGCTGTCAGGACTCGGCCTGGACTTTGGCCATGTGTATCTGTTTATGTTTTGTGTCACATGTCTGCCCCGCCCTTGTCGCTTCCTCCCCGCCTCTGCACACCTGTTCCTCATGTGTTAATTGTTGTCAGTATTTAGTCGAGCCGCGTTGCCTTACAACGGAATCCTCTGTTGTGTTCTAGTCATGTCTGCTGTTGTCTTCTGATGTCGTCATTTGTCTGGTCTGGTATCGTCTGCGTCTTTGTTTCATGTTTTTTAGTTAATAAATCCTGTTTATTTTTACACTATCCTGCAGTTGGGTCTATTTTAGTGTGAAGTCTCAGTCTAACTACACACCGAACTGTTGCTTTGTCTTCTTGTGTTGTTTGCTATGTTTATGATCTGTGTTTTTTGTTTTGTGGCTGATTCTCCATTTTGTGATTTAGAGTTTGCCGTCGTTGTCCTCGTTGCTTTTCATACTGTACTTTAACTCTCTTTATTTAAATATATTGTCTTCTGGTAAGGTAAGATTCTGACTTCTGTGTACTATCTGCTTAACTCACTTTGTTCTAGAGTTGTGGGATTTAAATTTTGTTTTATTCTATAGTATTGTTAATCTTATTGTGTTGGTCTTTGCTTAGTTGTTCTCTCAGCTGATTAATCAGGAGTAGTTTCAGTCTCCCTTAAGGTGTGAATTGTGGGCAGGGCTTTAATCATTTAAACTGAAGGTTTGTAAGTATCTTTCTAACCCATTACAAACGAGTGTTTAGTACTGTTTGATATTTTACCACACCACGTTTTAATTCTCACTCTTGGTTGACTGAAGATATTTGCCTCAAACCCATCTCTGTGCTCAATTCCTACTGTCGCAGACGCTCTCGTCTACAGAGCAGAAGTCACAATCCCAGTAAACTCATCTACCCTCCTCTGTTGTGTAAGTCACAAACAGTGGTGGTAGGTGGGCTCTGGAATTGCCAGTCTGCAGTAAAGTAAGCTGATTTTATCTCTGCTTTAACGTCCCATTACTCCTTTTGATTTTCTTGCGTTACCAGAGACCTGGATATCCCCACAGAACACTGCTACACCAGCTGCTTTATCCTCTGCCTATGCTTTCTCTCACTCACCATGAGAAACAGGCAGGGGTGGTGGTACAGGTTTATCGTTGTCATGGAGATGGTGTTTCACACCTCTCCTCTTGTCTCATTTAACCATCTCCTCTTTTGAATTCCATGCCATTTCAGTCACATCTCCAATCAACCTTATCATTGTTGTCTACTGCCCTCCTGGTTCCCTAGGTGACTTCCTGGAAGAAATATACACACCTAAAGAAAGTGTGAATGTATTTACGGCGGTGTGTGTTGATGCTGCAGTCGCTTCAGCATGTAAACAGGAAACCCTCACTGAGGCCCTGCACCTCAGGCTGCACCTCGTCTCCTTCACTCAGTGACGTCAGACCTGCTTTAGTTTTAATCCTCAGTAACTCAGAACAGAATGAGGTACAGAAACATGACCCTATGAGTGATGACGGATTTGATCAAAGTTAATTATCTAGAATTTCTAAAAATCTGCTGCTGACAGTCACAAATCTGACGCGATGATCATGTTCTTTTTTTCTCCGAAATGATCATCGCCTCATTTTAAACTGGTGACGTGGCTTTTTGTTTTCAGTGGAAAAAGTGTCTTAGCCACAAGCCTGAATTCACGACCTGCAAGGTAACAAAAAATGTTCCACTGGCTCGGACCAATCGTGTTACAGATTCTATCAACATCAAAGTCTTCTTCTTGAAACAGTAAACATCACAGTTTAACCGCAACCAATCAGCTGCTAGATAGCAGGTGATATTTTCCACTGACGTGGACCAATCAGATTAAAGAGCATGAAAGAGCTTCAGCAGCACGAGCCGCTCAGCACCAGAGTCTGAGATGGAGACATCAAGAGTTGCTCTCATCGCTCTCGTGTGTAAGTCACGTCTCACTTCAACACACTTTATTTAAAAAGTGTGTGTTGAGTCTCACTGCTGACTTCTGGATTTACTGTAAAGTCTGATGTTGTGTAGGTGTGTGAGGTTGTGTAGAAGTTTGTACACCTCCTCAGTGGAGTGTAAAGTCTGATGTTGTGTAGGTGTGTGAGGTTGTGTAGAAGTTTGTACACCTCCACAGTAGAGTGTAAAGTCTGATGTTGTGTTGCAGGTGTTGTGTTCTCCAGTCAGAAGAGGATCTCTGGAGCAGAAGTGGAGATGAGAGTCAGACCAGGAGACGACGTCACTCTCTACTGTGACTGTGTTTGGAAAGTTGGATTTTATCCGGTGTGGTTTAGAAACTGCTCAGAAGAAGATCATCCTACTGTTAAGATCTCGAGGAAAGAACTGATTGCTGGTGATTTTCCATGTTATTCGTTTGTGTTGAACGTTTCCACCAACACGCACAATCTGCTGATTAAAAACATCACAGAATCAGATCAGGGCCTGTACTACTGCGCTCTGAGTGAGAATATGGTTATGGACTATAAAAATGGTACAATACGCTTCGGTGACGTTTATCACTATGGAAACAGATCAACTCGACTCTCTGTACTCAGTAAGATCGTCTAATGATTCTTCATTTTTCTCTCTTTGCTGATTATCTCAGTAAAACTGAACAATATTCATTTTGTGTGTGTGTGTTCTTCAGCAGAACCCTGTCACAGTGTATCAGAGGAGAGTGTAAGCTGTGTAAGCTGGAGTCTAGTGTTCAGTATGTGTGTTGTGTGTGTTCTCCTCTCCTCACTCCTCTCCTCCATCTGTGTGTACTGCGTCTGCACAAACACCACTAAAGGTACTCACACACTCGCTCTCCTCACTAACACTCATTAACACTGAACACAGGAAGTACGTCTTCTCTTCGCCATCCAGGAGGCGTCTTAGGGGCGTGGCTTTAGACAGACTGATTTAAATGATCTTTGTAAATAGTGTCACTACTTTAAGATGACATTATTTCATTCACAGTGAGAGTCAAAGCTGATCTGACAGGAAGTGACAAAAGGACGACTCTGAGACGTGAAGAAGTCGGAGATGATGAGGTTTGTTACGCCTCACTGGACACCAAGAAGCTCGAGAGGAAGAAGATGAAGAGGAAGAAGAGAATTCAGCACTCTGATTTCAGCACATACTCAGAGGTCAGAACTGAGAGAACTGAGAGATTCTGAGGAGGCGTTAATGAGTTCTGAACTTCCTGTTACATCACAGTGTTTTATTCTGATCAACTGTTTTTACTTCCTTTATGACTTTAATCCTAATGAGAGAAATTAATTTGAGATTCTTGCTGCTTGTGCTTTATGGTTTTATTACTGATGTCTGATTCTTTATTTTTCTTTGTATTATATACTGAACTAGATTAAAATGTTGCAGTGAAATTTATATCAAAGTATGTAATGTATATCAGAATAATGTTAAATAAATAAAAAATAAAACGTTATATTCCCTTTTTATTTTCAGTTTTTCTGGCCATGTTTCTATTTGTGAAATTATCTGGTGAAGATGAGTTGTGTAACTTAAAGGTGGGGTCAGTAATATTTGAGAAATACTTCAGAAAACTGCGTCGGGCCAAAAACAAAACAAAAAAATCAAAACAAACGTGTAGCCAATGAGCAGAAAGGGGCGTGTCTTGTCAATATGGGCGTAGAGAGTGTTCAGTGTGCATGTGTGACATTAGCAGAAAGCGGTTTTAACATTGACATGGAGGATAAAAACAAAGAAAGAAAGTGAAGAAAGACTTACGATAAGGTAAGAAGTAGGACGTGTTAATATAGGATCAGCTTTCCAGCGCTGGAGAGAACTGAAGGAGCAGGAAGTTGGTCACATATTCACAGATTGGAGTTTCCTGAGTCAATAACTCCTGAGCTAAACACTGTTACTACACAAATAACACCTCTTTTCTATCGTAGTAATGTAGAGACGCAGCTACAACCGTGTTTTGTGTAGTAACAGTGTTTAGCTCAGGAGTTATTGACTCGGGAAACTCCAATCTGTGAATATGTGACCAACTTTACTTAAGACGCCGAAGGCGCCTTTTTTCCTTCTCGATAGGTGAGTAACGTTGGTTTTGTTTTGTTACACAGAACTAATATATGTCTTTGTCCTTTACATGATTATGTTTGTGTGTCATTTTTGCTTGTTTGTTTATCTGCAATCGTATTGTTCTTCCCTTCAGCTATGATAAAGACACATTTCTTTCCATTAGTTGCCTGGGTTACGTATGTGTGTGGGCGGAGCTATCAATACAGGGGTGGGGCCCATTTGGGTTAGGGGCGTGTTTGTTTTGGTGATTTCAAATACAGTATCAACATTGGCTTTCAAACATCTGAGACCCCACCTTTAATTGTGAACGTTAACCCGATAACTTTTTAAGAGCCGAATACAAACACAAATCACACCTCTGTCATGTAGTTCCAGTATTTTGATAATTGGAGCCTTTTTTTAGCCCTTGATTGGTCAGAGCCAGTGG
Organism: Tachysurus vachellii; assembly: GCF_030014155.1. NCBI lineage: Eukaryota > Metazoa > Chordata > Actinopteri > Siluriformes > Bagridae > Tachysurus > Tachysurus vachellii. The sequence goes on along the minus strand of NC_083461.1, from coordinate 39,917,060 downwards.
AACTTTAAACTCATGGGAGTAAGAAGTTACAGATTTGTTAAATAAAGAACCAGATATTTATTCTTAAAGTGGAATTCTGACGTTTGTAATTTGATTAAATTCAACATCAGTGTCATGTGACAGTCAAATAACCTTTACTCATGACAGAGATTTTTTTTGTGTCTGAGGCTGCAGGGCATCACTGAACATGTTGCTGAACACTGAGCTATGTTGCAGTGTGTGTGTGTGTGTTTTCTCAGAAACTGCTTAGGCTCACTGTGTCTATGAGGTGACCAACTCTAAATGTAATGGCTTCCTTTTGAGTTTAACCATTTCTGGTGGGAAAGTAAAGTTGACGCTACTCCATAGTTGAAATGAGGATGATTTATTCGAAAAGATTCAATTCCAAGTGAAAAGATGCATCCAACTCCACATTGTGTATGTAGGTCAAAAAACTGTCTCCCTTGCCCTTGCCACATCACTTCCTGTCTAATATAGCTCCCTACAGGAAGTGTCAAGGCAGGTGCAACTCTCCCCATTCACCACAGGGGGAGCACAAAACACCATAAACAAGTGAACATGAACATTGAGATAATAAACATTAAAGTTACAATATTAAATACATATTTGACTTTATGGCTCCTACATCCCGGCCCCTTAATTGACAGTAATCTATGTTAAGGCAATTATATAAAATACATATAAAGGAGCCAAAGAAAATGACAGCCCAATGTCCATTAAATTCAGCAAATATATAGTCCATGCATGAATCAGGATAAAGTCCAATAGAAATCTTCAGTCACGGGACAGTTCCACATATTGTCATTCAGTCTATTAGGAAGATAGTACTGGAGATGATATACAGTTACTCCTGGAGAAGACACAACTTGTTAATGGGTCGTTCCAGGGTACTGGATTTTGTTCTAACAAGTACACGACGAACGTATCCTTTTGCATCAGGAAACGTTTTTGTAATTCTTCCTGTAGTCCAAGAGTTCCTAGGTGATGTTTCATCTACAATAAGAACTATGTCTCCTGGTTTCAGATTTTTTTTCACTTCATGTCATTTTTGTCTCTCTTGCATTAATGGTAAGTACTCTTTTGTCCATCTCTTCCAAAAGAGGTCACAAATATACTGGACTTGTCTCCACCTCCGTCTTGAATACGGGTCATTTTTGTTGAAGAGTCCAGGCGGAAGAATTGGTTTTCCCTTTAACAGTAAGAGATGGTTTGGTGTGAGAGGCTCAGGATCGTTCACATCGTCGGATATAGTAGTAATAGGACAATCATTCAATATGTCCTCTACCTCACACAAAGTTGTCTGTAGTCCCTCTTCATCCAAAGCTTGTTGCTTGTTCCTTTCCCATGCTCCTCCGTGATGGGCTCCTGAGGGAGGATTAAAACTCCGTTTAATTCCTTCATTCAACATTGCATGTTTAATCTTACTGTGATTTAGTTGTGTGAAAGATTCTCTTAATTCCCGTTCTGTTCCAACGTAGTTAGTTCCATTATCAGATACAATTTCTTGAACTTGGCCTCTCCTGCATATGAACCTTCTCAAAGCTAGAGTACAGGAATCCGTATCCAATGAATAGGCCATCTCGAGATGAATTGCTCTGCTCACCAGACAAGTAAACAGTACACCATATCTCTTCACCAAGCTCCGGCCCCTCTTCACCTCAATTGGACCAAAATAATCGGTACCTACACATGTAAATGGAGGTGAATCATAGGACAGACGACTTAAGCGTAGGTCGACCATTTTTTGATACACCAATGGGGCATTCCAACGTCTACAGAGCAAGCAGTTCCTAACTAGTTTCCAGGCAGCAGAATTAGCATGAACTATCCAGTATCTTTGACGAAGCTTTGAGAGTATCTGTTTTTTTCCACAGTGACCTGCTGTTTGATGAATATGATTCAATAGTAGTGTAGACAAGTGACTATTCTTGGGTAGTATTACTTGATGTTTCAAATCCTCAGGCATAGATATTTTGTGTAGCCTCCCACCAACTCTCAAAACACCATCCATCAAAAAAGGGTCAAGTTTGTAGATACTACTAGTTTTCATAACAGTTTGTCCTTTCTTCAGAGACATATTCGGAATTGAAAGACTGTTGTTGGACAAAACATACTAGAGCCTTTTCTGCATGTTTAAGATCCTCTAGTGATAAATCTTCACTTCCAAGCAGAGTCTTAACATGATTTTTCTGTCTTCAGAATTCTCTTGAGGATTAGGGTCTGATGAATGAAGGCTTAAATGAACATCCCTTTGCCTTTGACTCAACAACCGAAGTACATTTGTGAACTTCAAAATCCATGCAGTTGCCCTTTTTAGGCTGTTCCATGAAGAAAAATGTTCAATGAATGTACTAACTGGATCAAAAACTTCTGACAAGACTGTAGTAAATGCCATAACTTCTCCAAGTTATCACATGCTATACTCATTTGTTCCTCAGGAAAGCAGGGCCACTTGGATTCAGGTGATCAGAATCAGAATCAGAATCAGAATCAGAAAGGTCTTTATTGCCAAGTATGTTTCCACATACAAGGAATTTTTTCTAGTACAGGAGCTCCACAGTGTAAACATGTAGCAATAGTAAGACATGAACATATAAATAATAGACAGTTGTATGTGCAAATTGTAATATAAGTGTGCAAATTAAAGTAAAGATGTGCAAATTCAAATATAGATGTGCAAAATAAAATATAAATGCGTACTTGCAGACAATGTAAGAATAGGTATTGTTCTGTGTATGTTAGGTGTCCATCAGATGTATGTTAAGTGTTCATCAGATGTATTGCCTGAGGGAAGAAACTGTTCCTATATCTGGTCGTTTTGGTACACAGGGCTCTGTAGCGTCGGCCAGATGGCAACAGTTCAAATAGTAAGTGTGCTGGATGTGAGGGGTCCAGAGTGATTTTCTTTGCCCTTTTGCTCACTCTGGAGAAGTACAGGTCTTGGAGTGTAGGGAGAGTTGTGCCAATGATTCGCTCAGCAGTCCGAACTACCCTCTGTAGTCTCCTGAGGTCGGATTGGGTGGCTGAGCTAAACCAAACAGTCACTGAAGTGCAGAGGATGGATTCAATTATTGCAGTGTAGAACTGTTTCAGCAGATCCTGTGGCAGGTTGAACTTCTTCAGCTGGCGAAGGAAGTACAACCTCTGCTGAGCCTTTTTCACAATGGAGTCAATGTGAATGTCCCACTTCAGGTCCTGGGAGATTGTGGTTCCCAGGAATCTGAATGACTCCACTACTGTCACAATGCTGTCCATGATGGTGAGTGGGGGGAGAGCAGGGGGGTTTCTCCTGAAGTCCACGATCATCTCCACTGTCTTGAGCGTGTTCAGCTCCAGGTTGTTAAGGCTGCACCAGACAGCCAGCCGTTCCACCTCCAGTCTGTAAGCAGACTCGTCACCGTCCTGGATGAGGCCGATCAGTGTGGTGTCGTCTGCGAACTTCAGGAGCTTGACAGAGGGGTCATGAGAGGTGCAGTCATTCGTGTACAGAGAGAAGAGCAGTGGGGAGAGAACACAGCCCTGGGGGGCGCCAGTGCTGATGGGGCGGGTGCTGGATTTGAGTTTCCCCAGTCGCACTAGCTGCTGCCTGTCTGTGAGAAAGCTGGTGATCCACTGACAGACAGAGGAGGGCACGGATAGCTGGGATAACTTGGGCTGAAGGAGTGATGGGATGATGGTGTTGAAAGCAGAGCTGAAGTCCACAAACAGGATCCTCACATAAGTCCCTGGTCTGTCCAAATGCTGCAGAACATAATGCAGTCCCATATTGACTGCATCATTCACAGACCTGTTTGCCCTGTAGGCAAACTGCAGAGGGTCCAGTAAGGGTCCAGTAATGTCCTTCAGATAAGCCAGAACCAGTCTTTCAAATGATTTTATGACCACAGATGTTAGGGCCACAGGTCTGTAGTCATTTTGTCCGGTAATTTTGGGTTTCTTTGGGACGGGGATGATGGTGGAGCTTTTGAAGCATGAGGGTACTTCACACAGCTCCAGTGATGTGTTGAATATCCGAGTAAAGATGGGGGCCAGTTGATCAGCACAGGTTTTCAGACAGGCTGGTGAAACACTGTCTGGGCCTGGTGCCTTTCTCCTTTTGTTCTTCTTAAAGACCTGACACACCTCATCTTCGCTGACCTGAATTTTAGGTGTGTTGGAGTCAGGGGTTACAGGAGGTGAAAATTGGGCTTTTTCAAACCTACAGTAGAACTCGTTCAGGTCGTCTGCCAGTTGTTGATTCACCACAGTGCTGGGGGATGGTGTCGTATAGTTGGTGATGGCTTTCAGACACTGAAACTGAGTCCACACTTTCCACACTGAAGCTGAGTCGTTAGAGGCAAACTGAGCCCGTAGCTTTTCAGAATAGTTTCTCTTTGCTACTCTGATCTCCCTTTCTAGTGTGTATTTGGCCTGTTTGTACAAGACCCTATCCCCATTCTTGTGAGCATCCACTTTGGCCTGACGGAGCTGGCTGAGTTTTGCAGTGAACCATGGTTTATCGTTGTTGTAGGTTAAGTGAGTCCTGGTAGGAATACACAAATCCTCACAGAAACTAATATATGATGTTACAGTCTCTGTGAGCTCATCCAGGTCGGTGGCAGCATCTTCAAAAACAGTCCAATCAGTGAGCGAGAAACAAGCTTGTAAATCCTGCTCTGCTTCCTTAGTCCATCTTTTTACAGTCCTTAATACAGGTTTAGCTGTTTTCAGTTTCTGCCTGTAGGTCGGTATGAGATGAACTAAGCAGTGATCAGAAAGTCCCAGAGCTGCCCGTGGGACAGAGTGATATGCATCCTTTATTGTTGTGTAGCAGTGATCCAGTGTGTTACTGTCTCTGGTGGGACATGTAACATGCTGTCTGTATTTAGGCAATTCACGTGAGAGAATCGCTTTATTAAAGTCCCCAAGAATTATTAGTACAGAGTCCGGGTGTTGTTGTTCACTCTCTGTGATCAGATCAGCGAGTGTCTGTAGTGCTGAGCTCACGTGCGCTTGCGGTGGAATGTAAACATTCACCAGTATGAACGAGCAAAACTCCCGCGGCGAATAGAACGGTTTGCAGTTAATGAAGAATGTTTCCAGATCTGGACAGCACATCTTCTTTAACACAGTTACATCAGAACACCACCTTTCATTGATGTAAAAACACGTCCCGCCGCCGCGCGATTTCCCCGTTGATTCTGCGTCATGGTCCGCTCTAAAAAGCTGAAAGCCCGGCAGACTTAACGCGCTGTCCGGAATGGTGTCGTTCAGCCAGGTTTCCGTGAAACAGAGAACAGCAGAGTTCGAAAAGTCCTTATTTTTCCCGTTGAGCAGAAGGAGTTCGTCCGTTTTGTTGGGTAGAGAGCGGAGACTCACCAGGTGGATGCTTGGCAGCGGTGTTCTTAAACCGCTCTCTAAGTTTCACTAACGCGCCGGCGCGTTTTCCCCGTCTGCGCTTCTTGAAGCGCTTAAACAGCGCAGCCGCTCCGCCAACTACTATATGCAGCAAAACGTCAGAATACTCAAAAACCGGTAAAAGATCTTGTGGTGTGTACTGCCGAATGTTCAGCAGTTCATCTCTGGTGAAACTGACCGGATTTCCTTGACAAAGTGCAGGAAAAACTAACAAAAACAGAGTAAACACTGAGGAGCTAAGCACTGAGGCTGCCATCCGCGGCGCCATCTTGATGAAAGATATTCTGGACCATTAAACCATCTGTTTGAAGCAAGAAAGAAGTCGATTTAGAGGCCTCGTGATGCATCATCTGCAGGAATAAGTGAGCCGTTCACATACAGTGATTTCTCAGACAAGTCACGTATCCTGCGGACTCTGTTTGCAACATAGGTTTTGAATCGCGTAATATCATTACAGATATATTTTAAAACAGATGTACTGTCTGTCCAGAAAAAGGAATCCAAAAGTGGAATCTCAAGTTCTTTCTTGAGCAGTCTACCAATACATGCAGTGAGGACTGCAGCTGCCAGCTCAAACCTGGGAATGGTTACAGGTTTTAATGGGGCAACTCTGGCCTTGCCCATTACAAAAGCAATGTGAACAGCACCATTGATATTAGTAAATCTCAGGTAACTAGCAACACCATAGCCTGTTTCGCTAGCATCACTAAAATGATGCAGTTGGGCCTCTTTTACCCTGCCATAATCTAGCGGTTTGAAACATCTACAGATGTTCAGATCATTCAGTTTGTTCAAGCCTTTAAACCATTCCTCCCAGGATTGCATCAATCTGTCTGGGATCTTATCATCCCATCCACAGTTAACTCTGCAAAGTTCCTGATGAATTCTCCTTGCAGGAAGAATTAGTGGGGCAAGAAATCCAATGAGATCATAGATGGAGATAACAGTAGAAAGTATGGTCCTTCTGGTAGGTTCTTCATTCTTCAAGTTTATCTTGAAAGAAAAGGAGTCTATTTCAGTACTCCATTGAATACCGAGAGCTCTTTCAACGGGGAGCTTCTCTCTATCTAGATCTAACTCCTTAACATTTTTGGCTCTCTCCTCTTCTGGAACTGATGCTAGAATGGAACGACAATTACTAGTCCACTTTGTCAGTCTAAATCCACCTGTAGCACAGATCATTCTTAATTTTCAAATCCTGGCAATATCTACATCCTCGTTTGGGTAAGGAAACCAGGCAGTCGTCAACCTAAAAGTTGTTTCGAATGATACAGAGAACTTCTTCACAAACTTTGCCCTCATTATCGTCTGCTGTTTTCTTGAGTGCATAGTTTGCACAACTTGGTGAAGAGACAGCACCGAACAAATGGACCAGCATGTGATACTCTGCCAATGGCTGGCTAGTGTCGCCACTAGGCCACCACAAGAACCGCAGAAAGTCAACATTATCAGGTGGCACTTTAACCTGATGAAACATTCCTTCGATATCCGCCATGATTGCTACAGGTTCTTGACGGAATCTAAGGAGAACTCCAATGAGGCTATTTGAGAGATCAGGGCCCAGAAGAAGCTCTTGGTTTAGGGATGTACCTTGGAACATGGATGCACAATCAAATACAACCCTAATCTTCCCTTTTTTCTTATGGTACACACCATGATGGGGTATGTACCATACTCTACCAGGGGTTCCAGGTAAATGATCTTGTGGCAGCTTTTCAGCATGCCCTTTTTCCAAAAGCTCACTCATGAATTTCTTGTAGTCAGCAAAGAATACGTGATCCCTTTGAAATTTCTTCATGAGATTAATTGTTCGCTGTTCTGCAATCTTTCGGTTGTTAGGAAAATAGATATCTTGACGAAATGGAAGGCGCAATTGATAGTGACCATCTTGTTTGATTACAGAATCTGCTGCAATTTTGAGGAACATATTATCCTCAACGGAATCTTCAGATCTCTCATCGCATGCCTTTTCAGGAAAATCATAATTAAACTGGCTCACAAGAAGCTCTTCTAAATTAGTGAGAGAAATCCTATTATAGAACACTTTTTGTCTGTCATTTCTACTAACAGGAAGGCTTTTGCCTAATGGGCCATTAATAAGCCATCCTAGTTGAGTTAAGACTGCATAAGGTCCATCTCCTTGGCTATTAATGACTCTCCATAGTTCCATAAGCTTTGTAGCATTAACTCCAATTAACAGATTAACTTCTGCATCAATGGTATTCAAACGAACATCATTAAGGTAGGGCCAGCATTTAATGTCATCCTCAGTGGGAATGTTTTCTTTGCCAACGTGTATAGAAGCTTGAGTAAAAACCTCTGGCAGTGGCATGAAATTATTACTATTGAGGCTGCTTACTTTCAGCCTATCCAGTTTGAATGTAGAAATTGGCCTCTCTTGTCCCATAGTCCTAAGAAGAACTTTTGTTCTTCTTCCTCTTACTTGAAGATCTTCCATTAGTTTTTCCGTACAGAAAGTAGCAGAACTTCCCGGGTCAAGAAAAGCATAGGTCTCAATGATTTTACTACCATTGCAGACTTTGATCTTCACAGGCAAAATGGCCAGTTTATAATCAAGGGAACCAGCCTGTTCTGTTTACACCACAGCAATAGTAACCAAATGCCTCCATCGTTTGTAGTTGCCTCACTGCTGCCTTTATTTTTGTAAGCTCGATGCTCTCTAGGGTTCAAGTTCTCAGCATGTAGGATTGTTGTATGTCTTTTATGACAAATCTTACTTTCTAAACGTTTTCTACAAATTTTACTCATATGCCCCTTCGAAAGACAGGCAAAACATAATCCTTTTCCCTTCAGGAAATCAATCTTCTCTTCATGAGCCTTTAAAGTTATCTGATGACATGATTCCAGAGCATGATTACAAGAGCAGAACATACAAGGGGTCTGCAGTGCTGCACTTAAGTTTTTTACATCCTTCATGTCTCTTGTACTCAAAGTCAATGGTGATATAGCAGTTACAAAACTTTTCTTATTCCCAAGGGACGAAACTCAGTCCTAGCTTTAGGTCCCTTTGTTACAGATGTAAGGTCTTGAATATTGCGTCCTTGGTTGTGTCCAAGGAAACCTCTGTCCAATTCCTCGTGTGACATCGTCGCCTGTCAACTTGTCCACGTTCCGCCTGGCACTTTGTAACACCAGATCGCTCAATAACAAAACATTTCTCGTCAATGATGTCATCTCCTGTCACAATCTGGATCTGTTTATCCTCACCAAAACTTGGCTTCCCCCAGGTGATGTCAGCGCCTTTTCGGAAATCCTCCCCTCTGGTTATCTTTTACCTTAACACGCCGTGGCAAATGGGTAGGGGCGGGGGGATAGCCACCATTCATAGACAGTCCCTGAAGTGCCACCAGTTGTCCACTAGAGGGTTTTCCAGTTTCGAGTTACAAGTATTTGTGCTTACACTGCCCTGTCCAATTTTATGTGCAGTAATCTACCGGCCGCCCAAATTAAATAAGGATTTTTTAATTGAGTTCTGACAGAGTTTTTAGCAAAGTTTGACAATATTCTAATCTGTGGTGACTTTAACATTCATGTTTGCTGCCCCTCTGATAAACCTGCTAATGAATTTAAGGCACTTTTAGACTCATTAGATCTGGCTCAATCCATTTCCTGTCCCACCCATAGGTTAGGTCACACTCTTGACCTTATTATCTCTCGTGGGGTGATTGTGTCAACCTGTGAGGTCATGGATTTTCCTATCTCTGACCACTCTCTCATACGGTTTGACATTTGTGCTGTTCCACCTGCACCAACGTCTATTGCCCGCCATCGCCGTCGCATTATTACCTCATCCACAGTTGATGATTTTGTTGCTGCCTTCTCTGTTTCTGATCTTGCCTCTACTGCTGAATTAGCATTGCCTCTTTGCCCGGACCGTTTCCTCGCCTCCTTCCATACCATCTGCTCCCAGATTATGGACTCTGTTGCGCCCTACAAGGTAAAGTCGACCAATGGTGCATTGGACCCCTGGCTCAATGATACAACTCGGGCCCTCAGGCACCGGTGTAGACAGGCTGAGCGAAAATGGAAGAAGGACAGGCTGCAGGTGTCACTGGAGATGTTTAGAGACAGTCTTGCCACCTATCAGAGTGCTCTGAAGGAAGCTAAAGGACAGTATATTTCTGCTCTCATCAATAGCAATAGCCACCGCCCTGGAATTTTATTCAGCACTATCAATTTTGTTATGAATCCGGTGTCTGTCGCCTTGAATGACGTATCTATAAACGCATGCAATGCATTCAAGCAACATTTTTTGGACAAGGTTTTGTCTGTTAGGCAAACCATTACACAAGTCCCCATTGTTGCCATGTCTACTCGTGAGGTGCAATGTGTGTTAGAGAACTTTGTTGCAGTTACTCTGGTGGACCTCAAAAAAGCTGTCCATGAGTTGAAGCCTACCACCTGCCCCCTAGATGCTGTTCCTGCCAGGATTTTGAAAGAGGCTGTTGACATCATAGGACCCATCCTTGTCCCCTTCATAAACAGCTGTTTTAGGGTGGGTACTGTTCCTGCTGCTCTCAAACACGCTATTGTTAGACTGCTGTTCAAGAAACCCAACCTTGATCCCTCCATAATCTCCAACTTCCGTCCTATATCTAACCTGTCATTTCTGTCTAAGTTGATGGAGAAGCTTGTTTTCGCGCAGCTTCAGTCTCACCTTCAACTGCATGGCATTGGTGATACATTTCAGTCCGGTTTCAGGGAAAAGACATAGCACTGAATCAGTGCTATTGAGGGTCCATAGTGACATTCTTGGAGCCCTGGATGGTAAAAGCTTTGTGGTTTTGGTGTTACTGGACCTAACTGCTGCATTTGACACCGTGGATCATGCCATCCTCATCTCTCGTCTACAACATGTTGTTGGTCTGCAGGGTGCAGTGCTAAATTGGTTCTCATCATACCTCACTAACAGAACCTTTTCAGTAATGCTTAATTATTATTCTTCCTCGACTGCGTGCCTCAAGGATCTATTCTTGGTCCTACTCTGTTCTCACTCTATATGCTGCCACTTGGTCAACTCATCTCCAATCACAACGTTCAATTTCATTTCTATGCTGACGATCTCCAGATCTATCTTCCTGTGATTCTGAATAATCGTTCTGCATTGGACCCGCTCCATAATTGCCTTCAGGATATCAAACAGTGGCTTTCCTAGAACTTCCATCATCTGAATGAAGAAAAGACTGAGTACATCCTGTTTAGCCCAGATTCACCCAGCAGTTCTCTTAGTTTTGGTCCTCTAACACGAAAACTCATTTATTCATACAAGCTTTTAACATGTAGACCCTGTTTCAACTGCTATTTTGTGTTCATTGTGTTCTTATTGATTTTATTTTGTATTGTTGTTTCACTGGAAAGCACCTTGTGCTCCTTTTGGCTGTTGTAAGGTGCTCTATAAATAAAATTTGATTGATTGATTGATTGATTGAAAGTAAAGTTGACGCTACTCCATAGTTGAAATGAGGATGATTTATTCGAAAAGATTCAATTCCAAGTGAAAAGATACATCCAAATCCACATTGTGTATGTAGGTCAAAAAACTGTTTTCCTTTCCCTTGCCACATCACTTCCTGTCTAATATAGCTCCCTACAGGAAGTGTCAAGGCAGGTGCAACTCTTCCCATTCACCGCAGGGGGAGCAAAAAACACCATAAACAAGTGAACATGGACATTGAGATACTGTAGTGAACATTAAATTTACAATATTAAATACATATTTGACTTTATGGCTCCTACACTAACCACAAAAGTTTCCTTTACTCATGTGTGTGTGTCCTAAGCTTAATAATGAAGAGGCCTCCAGCTTTTGATGTTTTGCTTAGAATTAAATATTCAAATATCCAAAGCATGTATTAGACTTATTTACATTTACAGCATTTGGCAGATGCCCTTATCCAGAGCGATAACATTCAACTGATCGCCCAAATATTAAACCTAAAAATATTAAAAATAAAATATTTTATAATAAAATAAAAAAATAAAAATATTTTTTGCTCGGCCCTTTCTGCTTGGCTGTGGACGTCGCTCAGCCCTCTCTGTGTGCCTTGCTCCACCCACCTGCCTAAGCATGTGCCTTACTCCCCCCACCTGCCTCGCCATGTGCCTTGCTCCCCCCACCTGGACCTCGTCGGGACTGTCATTAAGACAGACTGGCACGACAGGAGCCGCGCCTCGAGGGGGTACTGTCAGGACTCAGCTCGGACTTTGGCCATGTGCATCTGTTTATGTTTTGTGTCACGTGTCTGTCCCACCCTTGTCTCTTTCTCCCCGCCTCTGCACACCTGTTCTTCATGTGTTAATTGTTGTCAGTATTTAGTCGAGCCGCGTTGCCTTAAGCAGGGCGGAAACCTCTGATTTTATCTCTGCTTTAACTTCTCACTACTCCTTTGATTTTCTTGCGTTAACAGAGACCTGGATATCCCCACAGAACACTGCTACACCAGCTGCTTTATCCTCTGCCTATGCTTTCTCTCACTCACCATGAGAAACAGGCAGGGGTGGTGGTACAAGTTTATTGTTGTCATGGAGATGGTGGTTTACACCTCTCCTCTTGTCTCATTTAACTCCAATCTCCCATCTCCAATCAACCTTGTTATCATTGTTGTCTACCGCCCTCCTGGTCCCCTAGGAGACTTCCTGGAAGAAATATACACACCTAAAGAAAGTGTGAATGTATTTACGGCGGTGTGTGTTGATGCTGCAGTCGCTTCAGCATGTAAACAGGAAACCCTCACTGAGGCCCTGCACCTCAGGCTGCACCTCGTCTCCTTCACTCAGTGACGTCAGACCTGCTTTAGTTTTAATCCTCAGTAACTCAGAACAGAATGAGGTACAGAAACATGACCCTATGAGTGATGACGGATTTGATCAAAAATAATTATCTAGAATTTCTAAAAATCTGCTGCTGACAGTCACAAATCTGACGCGATGATCACGTTCTTTTTTCTCCGAAATGATCATCACCCCATTTTAAACTGGTGACGTGGCTTTTTGTTTTCAGTGGAAAAAGTGTCTTAGCCACAAGCCTGAATTCACGACCCGCAAGGTAACAAAAAATGTTCCACTGGCTCGGACCAATCGTGTTACAGATTCTATCAACATCAAAGTCTTCTTCTTGAAACAGTAAACATCACAGTTTAACCGCAACAAATCCACTGACGTGGACCAATCAGATTAAAGAGCATGAAAGAGCTTCAGCAGCACGAGCCGCTCAGCACCAGAGTCTGAGATGGAGACATCAAGAGTCGCTCTCATCGCTCTCGTGTGTAAGTCACGTCTCACTTCAACACACTTTATTTAAAAAGTGTGTGTTGAGTCTCACTGCTGACTTCTGGATTCACTGTAAAGTCTGATGTTGTGTAGGTGTGTGAGGTTGTGTAGAAGTTTGTACACCTCCTCAGTGGAGTGTAAAGTCTAATGTTGTGTAGGTGTGTGAGGTTGTGCAGAAGTTTGTACACCTCCTCAGTGGAGTGTAAAGTCTGATGTTGTGTAGGTGTGTGAGGTTGTGTAGAAGTTTGTACACCTCCTCAGTGGAGTGTAAAGTCTGATGTTGTGTTGCAGGTGTTGTGTTCTCCAGTCAGAAGAGGATCTCTGGAGCAGAAGTGGAGATGAGAGTCAGACCAGGAGACGACGTCACTCTCTTCTGTGACTGTGTTTGGAAAGTTGGATTTTATCCGATGTGGTTTAGAAACTGCTCAGAAGAAGATCATCCTACTGTGAAGATCTCACTTGCTGATCTGATAGATGGTGATGTATTAGGTGGTGATTTTAAACGTTATTCGTTTGTGTTGAACGATTCCACCAATACACAAGATTTGCTGATTAAAAACATCACAGAATCAGACCAGGGCCTGTACTACTGCGCTCTGAGTGAGAAGTTGTATCAGGATCATAACAAGGATGTCACGTCCCCCCTGGATGTGTATTGTTATGGTAACAGATCCAGTCGACTTTCTGTACTCGGTAAGATTGTGTCCTGTTCATTATGCATTATTCATTGATGCTTGCATCATGTTTGAGATGTGTGTTTCACTGTGTGTGTGTGTGTGTGTGTGTGTGTGTGTGTGTTCCTCAGCAGAACCCTGTCACAGTGTATCTGAGGAGAGTGTAAGCTGTGTAAGCTGGAGTCTAGTGTTCAGTGTGTGTGTTGTGTGTGTTCTCCTCTCCTCACTCCTCTCCTCCATCTGTGTGTACTGCGTCTGCACAAACACCACTAAAGGTACTCACACACTCGCTCTCCTCACTAACACTCATTAACACTGAACACAGGAAGTACGTCTTCTCTTCGCCATCCAGGAGACGCGTCTCTACTCACATGTCAGTCATTTTGTCCTGAGTCTTAGAGGCGTGGCTTTAGACAGACTGATTTAAATGATCTTTGTAAATAGTGTCACTACTTTAAGATGACATTATTTCATTCACAGCGAGAGTCAAAGCTGATCTGACAGGAAGTGACAAAAGGACGACTCTGAGACGTGAAAAAGTCGGAGATGATGAGGTTTGTTACGCCTCACTGGACACCCAGAAGCTCGAGAGGAAGAAGATGAAGAGGAAGAAGAGAATTCAGCACTCTGATTTCAGCACATACTCAGAGGTCAGAACTGAGAGAACTGAGAGATTCTGAGGAGGCGTTAATGAGTTCTGAACTTCCTGTTACATCACAGTGTTTTATTCTGATCAACTTGTGCTTTATGGTTTTATTACTGATGTCTGATTCTTTATTTTTCTTTGTATTATATACTGAACTAGATTAAAATGTTGCAGTGAGATTTATATCAAAGTATGTAATGTATATCAGAATAATAATAAATAAATAAATAAATAAAACATTATATTCCCTTTTTATTTTCAGTTTTTCTGGCCATGTTTCTATTTGTGAAATTTTCTGGTGAGTCGTGTAACTTAATCGTGAACGTTAACACGATAACGTTTTAAGAGCCGAATACAAACACAAATCACACCTCTGTCATGTAGTTCCAGTATTTTGATAATTGGAGCCTTTTTTTAGCCCTTGATTGGTCAGAGCCAGTGGAACTTTAAACTCATGGGAGTAAGAAGTTTACACCAGATTTGTTAAATAAAGAACCAGATGTTTATTCTTAAAGTTGAACTCTGATGTTTTTTTATTTGATTAAATTTAAAATCAGTATCATGTGACAGTCAAATAACCTTTACTCATGACAGAGATTATTTGTGTGTGTCTGAGGCTGCAGGGCATCACAGAACTTCTGTTCCAGGAAAGCTATGTTGCAGAGTGTGTGTGTGTGTGTGTGTGTGTGTGCGTGTGTGTGAAGTGTGTGTGTGTGTGTGTGTTCTCAGAAACTGCTTAGGCTCACTGTGTCTATGAGGTGACCAACTCTAACCACAAAAGTTTCCTTTACTCGTGTGTGTGTGTCCTAAGCTTAATAATGAAGAGGTCTCCAGCTTTTGATGTTTTGCTTAGAATTAAATATTCAAATATCCAAAGCACGTATTAGACTTATAACATTCACCTGATCACCCAAATATTAAACCGCTTCCTGGTCAAGACATTTAAGCCACGTGCATGCCAGGGTTTAGTGTAAAGTCTCAGTCTAACTACATACCGAACTGTTGCTTTGTCTTCTTGTGTTGTTTGCTATGTTTATGATCTGTGTTTTGTTCTCTGTGGCTGATTCTCCATTTTGTGATTTAGTTTGCCGTCATTGTCCTCGTTGCTGTTCATACTGTACTGTATTTAAATATATTGTCTTCTGGTAAGGTAAGATTCTGACTTCTGTGTACTATCTGCTTAAGTCACTTTGTTCTAGAGTTGTGGGATTTAAATTTTGTTTTATTCTATAGCATTGTTGATCTTATTGTGTTGGTCTTTGCTTAGTTGTTCTCTCAGCTGATTAATCAGGAGTAGTTTCAGTCTCCCTTAAGGTGTGAATTGTGGGCAGGGCTTTAATCATTTAAACTGAAGGTTTGTAAGTGTCTTTCTAACGCATTGTAAACGAGTGTTTAGTACTGTTTGATATATTCTACCTTAGATACCTGGGAAAGTGCTATGATGATTTTCTGTCAGACAAGAACAGCATCTCCAGCACCGGAAAACAAGTTGAAGTGTGGCTGAAAAAGATCGACAAGTCTGGCCTGCCTGGGAAATACAAGTGCTGGATTTACCAACACGGCCTACTCGCAAGTCTCATGTGGCTCCTCACTTACTATTAAGATGGCCCCAACACCGGATCTGTGTGGTTCAGAACTGAACAGCTCAATCTGTGTGGAATCTATTGACAAAGGTTGGACTGAGAGGCTTAAGGAAAGCAGCCGTTCGTAAGCTGGGGGAAGACGTCGCAGATATGGACTGTCGCAGACGCTCTAGTCTACAGAGCAGAGGTCACAATCCCAGTAACCACATCTACCCTCTTCTGTTGTCTGAGTCTCAAATTAGTTGTGTTAGTTGGGCTCTGGAATTGCCAGTCTGTTGTAAAGAAAGCTGATTTTTATCTCGGCTTTAGCTTCTCATTAGATTTTCTCGCGCTAACAGAGACCTGGATATCCCCACAGAACTCTGCTACACCAGCTGCCCCATCCTCTGCCTATGCTTTCTCTCACTCGCCATGAGAAACAGGCAGGGGTGGTGGTACAAGTTTATTGTTGTCAAGGAGATGGTGCTTTACACCTCTCCTCTTGTCTCATTTAACCATCTCCTCTTGTCTCATTTAACCATCTCCTCTTTCGAATTCCATGCCATTTCAGTTACCTCACCAATCAACCTTGTTATCATTGTTGTCTACCGCCCTCCTGGTTCCCTAGGAGACTTCCTGGAAGAATTGGACACTGCTTTTCCTTCTGATAGCACCCATCTGACAGTTGTTGTTGATTTCAACCTCCCCTCTGACAAGCTTGAATCTTCCTTCCTGACTCTTTTGGACTCATTCAGCCTGACACTCAACAGCTATGTCCCCACAAACAAAGGAGGCAATGTCCTGGACCTGGTTTTCACCCGTCCTTCTCCAGCTACAGACATGACTGCTACCCCACTACACATCTCCAATCATCACCTGGTATCCTTCACCATCACTCTCCCTATTCTACCTAAAACTACCTCTCACCCCCTCGCTCTTACGTGCCACAACCTCCACTCTGTCTCCACTTCTTCTGTAGCTTCTGGCACTCTCTTATCTCTGACTGATCCTGAGTTCTTTTCCTCACTATCCTTGGACTCAGACACTTTCCTCTCCTCTCTTTCCTCAACCATGGATTTTCTCTGCCCTCTGTCCACTAAACCCAAGAAAACTTCTTGTTCTGCTCCTTGGCTTTCAGATGTGTTGCGCAACAATCAAAAAGAGCTAAGATCATCTGAGAGAAAGTGGAAGAAATCACACTTTGAGATCACTTGATGCAGATCTTGACTCTTACTGTACACTCCTGGCCAAGTTCTCCTCAGATGTGACTTCTGCCAAGACTTTCATCTACAAGGAAAAGCTTGAGGCTTCGGCACAAGACCCTCGGAAGCTCCACAACATCATCGCATATGATTCAAAATGCAGCTGCATGGCTTGTTTTCAACCTGCTTAAGTTCTTGCACACCACCCACTGCTGAAAATCCCTCTACTGGCTTCTGGTAGCTGCACGCATCAGATTCAAAACACTGATGCTGGTCTACAAAGCCAAAAAATGTTCTTACCTCAAAACCCTTATCACTCCTCACACTGCACCCCGCACCCTCTGATCTACCAGCACTGCTCGACTGGTTCCACCATCTCTCAGGGTAAGAGGTAAGTATATTACAAGTCTCTTTTCTGTTCTGGCACCAAGGTGGTGGAATGAACTTCCCCTAGAGGTCCGGACAGCTGAGTCTCCTAATTATTCATGAAACACTTCAACTAGCACTTTCTTCGCTGTTTGTTGTATGTGTGTATTTAAAAAAAATGAAATAAAAAACTTTGAACAGTGATTTAGGCTCATGGTATCTTAAGTCTATAGCCTAGTGAACCAGAGTTCATGCATTAATAGAGACTTAAGCACTTTCGTACATCGCTCTGGATAAGGGTGTCTGCCAAATGCGATAAATGTTATGTAAATATATTGTGCCTTTTTCTTAAACACGGTTTTGGATTACATTGTGGATTGTCTGCTTGGCTGTTAAAATTCAACATATGGATTCTCAACTGTCAGTGTCTGGGGCATCATTACGTTGAATTGTATGAATACAACATAAACTGATGTTTACGATACACTGATGACAGTGTGTGATAGCGGCACAAGCAAGACCACACACAAGCAACACAAAACTTCTCCTTGCCCCTTCAAAACAGCGGTACTGAAGAAACAGTGCCAGTCCAGCACCAAGGACAGCCTGACTGAGTGTGGCTACAAGGTGGGGTGTCTCATAGCATGGCAAAACTGATGGACCAACAACTAAGGGGTGCTCAACAACTCTTCAACCTCTGGGAGAATCCAGGATAAGCAGGAAAGTAAAAGGGACAAGTACCAGGTGGAATTAACATGCCTTTTTTTCCATTCATTCCTCTGCCCTTTTTAGAGTCTGCTACTTGAGAGGATGACACTCCTGTGACCTAATGCGCCAAGCCATGCTCCTCCTACTGACCTATCATGCTCTCTCCACTGAGGAAGACCAAGATTATGAAACCATTTGAGAAGAACAACACAGATCAATGCAGTGGCAAATTTCCACAAGTGGAGATACACCCCAGTCCTTAACCCGAGCCTACAAATGGACAAACTGCTTTGTATCACCTGCCGCCAGCTACAACTAGATGCCCTTAGTGCCAAAGAGGTGTCTGAGCGAGTGACTATGGATCGATTCCTGCGGGTCATACCGATGGAGGTAAGAAAGTCTATGGGTGTCAGGACTCAACCCGGACTTTGGCCAAGTGCTTCTGTTTATGTTTTGTGTCACGTGTCTGCCCCGCCCTTGTCTCCTCCTCCCCGCCTCTGCACACCTGTTCTTCATGTGTTAATTGTTGTTAGTATTTAGTCGAGCCGCGTTGCCTTGAGCAGCGTGGAATCCTCTGTTGTCCTCTATCATCTTGTGTCCTAGTCTTTGTCCTTGTTTTGTGTTTTTAAATAAACTCTTTATTTTACACTATCCTGCATTTGGGTCTGTTTTTATCCCCACGTCGCTGACAATGGGGCTAAAGAAGCCACCAGCCCAAACAAAATGTTCAGTGTACTTGAGTGTGCTCTGAAGTGTGAGGTCTTGAGTGTACTTGAGGTCACTCCCTGACCATCAGGGAGTCCAGGAGAGACTTCTGCCCCAGCTCACACTGTCCCCAATCATTCTGCCAGCCTGAAATGGAACCTCCCACTGAGAGGAGAAGACCAGGAAACCTCTCAGCCCTGAGACCCATGGACAAGCACATGCAGACCAAGGTAGACCTAACCCTTGTGCCCCAGTACAACAAACTATGACTGGCCTGTTGTGGCCTACACATGCCGTCAGTCCCCAAGGCGCCCCAGCTCAGGGACGAGGTTGATGGAAAACCGGTCATGGCCCTACTGGACTTACACTGGACTGCTGTAATGCACTGATCCACTTAACCTTAATCCTGCACTTTCCTTACCACACAGATCAAAGAACACTTTGGAGAAGCTGTGGGATCAAGTTAACTGGCCTTGTATGCATGCTGAAGAAAAGGCTTTCTGTCAAAGGTGCCCACAGTGTCAATGTACAGTACAGTCCCCCAAGAAGCCTGCTCCCGCACCACTTATTCCTCTCCTCAATATCGGCATCCCCTTATAATAAATTAATGAATCTTGTTTGGCAGCACCTAAAGTCTGCCTGGATCAAGAGTACGTTCTCTTTCTTATGGGCTATGCCAGCGGCTACCCAGAGGTGGTCCCACTTTGGAAGACCACATCCTCGATCGTTGCCAATAAGCTTCTTACAGTTAGAAAAAGAAAGACAAAAAACATAAAACACAAAAAGAAAAGAAAACACAAATTACAAGAACACAGTAACAGAAACACAGGAACACAAACACAAGGATGCAAGACAACTGGTATAAATAGGGGTGACAATCATTGAAACACAAGGAACAAGTGTATGGAAACAATTTGTGCACACCAACTGCTAGGTGGAGGCTTTGAGCTAAGGGTAGACGGAGGCACAAGCACCACTGCTCGCAAGCCACAAAGAACCGCTTCTACCCCCTTAAAATCGTGGTGCTGAAGAAACAACAAGAAAGAGTGTGACTAGGAGGCAGGGCAGCTGAAGGTGTGCCAAAAGCGATCCAATCAGGAGCTCCCCAACTCTTCAGCCTCTGGGAGAAGGGAAAGGTAAGTGGTAAAAACCCCACAACTAACCTTTTGTTGAAAAAATTAGTAAAACACTATTTATTTTTTTGTGGGAATCCTTAAACATTCAGTGCAGAACCCTACAACAGAAATGGCTTCTTTTCTAGAGAAGAAGAATGTTTATTATTCCACTGAACCCTGAAGAAGCACAAGTATGTGTATTAAGTGTGTGGTACAAACTCCAAATTACTGCTCAATATTTTCTTCTTAAGAGCTGAAACCTGGCAGGAGTTTAGCATTTAGCTTCTTGGAACAAATTCTGTGGTCTGTAGTGAAACTTTAAGGTTCCCCCAGAGGAACACAAAGAAGCACTAAGACCTATTCATTCTTGTTCTAAATTATTATATAAAATCACAGGACATTCTATGGACCAGTATATTTGAAATGTTTAAGATTTTATTAAGTTTTATAATTGATACCATATAAATAGACCAGCTGAGAATAGTCTTTAATATAACTCAGCTCAGGTGTATGGTCCATTCACCTCCATAACTGCTGTTAGGCCACACCCCCGTTTCCCCAACGGCACGCTGTGATTCTGCATGGAAAACTGATGCCTGTAAAAGGTGTTTGATGTGACACTCTACAATCTGGCCTCTAACCGGAGCAGTCCATTGAGTAGCTAAAGAAGGCTCCACTTATCAAAATACTGGAACTAACATCATATTATTGGATGGGGTACATGCCCCTAAGACCAGTCAACTAAAACCTTTTTTGTACAACAAGCAGATTCTTGAAGACCCTGCAACCTTCCAGGAGATCAATCGTCCTGAGATCTCACAGCGCTGCTGACATTCTGCAGCACAATGCTGGATGAGATGAAGCCCTGACCAGGTCCTGGACAGTAACAACTGCACACACCTTACAGAGAGGTACAGAGAACTTCACAATAAGCTTAGCTGTAAAGAAAAGGCCAAATCTAGACCAAAACATGACAGAGGTGTGATTTGTGTTTGTGTTCGGCTCTTAAAACGTTATCGTGTTAACGTTCACGATTAAGTTACACGACTCACCAGAGAATTTCACAAATAGAAACATGGCCAGAAAAACTGAAAATAAAAAGGGAATATAATGTTTTATTTTTTATTTATTTAACATTATTCTGATATACATTACATACTTTGATATAAATCTCACTGCAACATTTTAATCTAGTTCAGTATATAATACAAAGAAAAATAAAGAATCAGACATCAGTAATAAAACCATAAAGCACAAGCAGCAAGAATCTCAAATTAATTTCTCTCATTAGGATTAAAGTCATAAAGGAAGTAAAAACAGTTGATCAGAATAAAACACTGTGATGTAACAGGAAGTTCAGAACTCATTAACGCCTCCTTAGAATCTCTCAGTTCTCTCAGTTCTGACCTCTGAGTATGTGCTGAAATCAGAGTGCTGAATTCTCTTCTTCCTCTTCATCTTCTTCCTCTCGAGCTTCTGGGTGTCCAGTGAGGCGTAACAAACCTCATCATCTCCGACTTCTTCACGTCTCAGAGTCGTCCTTTTGTCACTTCCTGTCAGATCAGCTTTGACTCTCGCTGTGAATGAAATAATGTCATCTTAAAGTAGTGACACTATTTACAAAGATCATTTAAATCAGTCTGTCTAAAGCCACGCCCCTAAGACTCAGGACTAAATGACTGACAGGTGAGTAGAGACGCCTCCTGGATGGCGAAGAGAAGACGTACTTCCTGTGTTCAGTGTTAATGAGTGTTAGTGAGGAGAGCGAGTGTGTGAGTACCTTTAGTGGTGTTTGTGCAGACGCAGTACACACAGATGGAGGAGAGGAGTGAGGAGAGGAGAACACACACAACACACACACTGAACACTAGACTCCAGCTTACACAGCTTACACTCTCCTCTGATACACTGTGACAGGGTTCTGCCGAGGAACACACACACACACACACACACACACACACATGCACACACACACACACACACTATGAATATTGATCAGTTTTACTGAGATAATCAGCAAAGAGAGAAAAATGAAGAATCATTAGATGATCTTACCGAGTACAGAGAGTCGAGTTGATTTGTTTCCATAGTGATAAACGTAAACGAAGCGTATTGTACCATTTTTATAGTCCGTAACCTTCTTCTCACTCAGAGCGCAGTAGTACAGGCCCTGATCTGATTCTGTGATGTTTTTAATCAGCAGATTTTGTGTGTTGGTGGAAACGTTCAACACCAACGAATAACGTTTAAAATCACCACCTAATACATCACCATCCCTCAGATCAGTCATTGAGATCTTAACAGTAGGATGATTCTCGTCTGAGCAGTTTCTAAACCACACCGGATAAAATCCAACTTTCCAAACACAGTCACAGTAGAGAGTGACGTCGTCTCCTGGTCTGACTCTCATCTCCACTTCTGCTCCAGAGATCCTCTTCTGACTGGAGAACACAACACCTGCAACACAACATCAGACTTTACACTCTACTGAGGAGGTGTACAAACTTCTACACAACCTCACACACCTACACAACATCAGACTTTACACTCCACTGAGGAGGTGTAAAAACTTCTACACAACCTCACACACCTACACAACATCAGACTTTACACACCACTGAGGAGGTGTAAAAACTTCTACACAACCTCACACACCTACACAACATCAGACTTTACACTCCACTGAGGAGGTGTAAAAACGTCTACACAACCTCACACACCTACACAACATCAGACTTTACACTCCACTGAGGAGGTGTACAAACTTCTACACAACCTCACACACACTTACACAACATCAGACTTTACAGTAAATCCAGAAGTCAGCAGTGAGACTCAACACACACTTTTTAAATAAAGTGTGTTGAAGTGAGACGTGACTTACACACGAGAGCGATGAGAGCGACTCTTGATGTCTCCATCTCAGACTCTGGTGCTGAGTGGCTCGTGCTGCTGAAGCTCTTTCGTGCTCTTTAATCTGATTGGTCCACGTCAGTGGAAAATATCGCCTGCTATCTAGCAGCTGATTGGTTGCGGTTAAACTGTGATGTTTACTGTTTCAAGAAGAAGACTTTGATGTTGATAGAATCTGTAACACGATTGGTCAGAGCCAGTGGAACATTTTTTGTCACCTTGCGGGTCGTGAATTCAGGCTTGTGGCTAAGACACTTTTTCCACTGAAAACAAAAAGCCACGTCACCAGTTTAAAATGAGGCGATGATCATTTCGGAGAAAAAAGAACATGAGCATCGCTTCCGATTTGTGACTGTCAGCAGCAGATTTTTAGAAATTCTAGATAATTAACTTTGATCAAATCCATCATCACTCATAGGGTCATGTTTCTGTACCTCGTTCTGTTCTGAGTTACTGAGGATTAAAGCTAAAGCAGGTCTGAGGTCAGTCAGTGAAGAAGACGAGGTGAAGGAAAGTGTTCAAATATCTACACAACCTTACAGACCTACATAACATTGCACTTTGGCCTGAAGTGCATGCGTAGAGCAGGTCTGAGGTCAGTGAGTGCAGGAGACGAGGTGCAGGGCGTTGGTGAGGATTTCCTGTTTCAGACAGACTGAACTCACGTCTCTTCACTTTATACTCTTTTAATTATTCTTCTACTATTTATCTAGAGTGAGATCATGTCTGGATCTCCTGTCAGAGTCAGTGTAGGAGAACATCTGATCTTCTGTTTGAGCTTCTTCAGGATTAAAGAGGGTTTTTAAGAAAGCAATAGATGTGGATTCCTCAGGGAGCATAAAGACCTTCTGCTGGTTAACTGCTCAGTGGTGGTCCTGGTGGTCCAGAGCAGGGTTTGTTGGACCACAGCAGACCCTGTCGTGTCCTGACTGAGGAAGGAAGTGTGTACTCACTTTAATCAAAATATTGAACTCATATTAGTTCTATTACTTTGGACCGCTCTAAATATTCAGTCTGCATAGTGTGTGTGTGTGTGTTTGTGTGATGGATGTGTGTGTGATGTATGTGTGTGCTTGTGAATGTGTGTGTGTGTGTGTGTGTGTGTGTGTGTGTGTATGCAGAGCTTAGCTGTGGTTTTCCTGTCTTGTAGCACAAACACTTTCAGGGTTTCAGACAGTTACAGAGATGCACTGCTTTATTTATCTGCTATGTTCACTAACTGAAGGTCACTACACCAGTTTACACACAGAACTGCAGGATGTAGGAGCTTCAGTCTCGTCTCAGATGATCAGATCCTACTTGCCTTCATCCAGTGGCACTATGTTGTTTATGTCCAGCTTCTGCAGCCAGGACAGTGATACCATGAAGAGCAATAAACCACAGAAACCTGCAGGATGTCTGCAAACATGCACAGCTGCACATCTGAGAGATTTCAGTTGCATGAAGTTTAAAGGTGCGGTGTACGATGTTTGAAAGCTAATGTTGACATTTGAATTCACCAAAACAAAACACGCCCCAAACCCAAATGGGTGTCACCCCTTTTTTGATAGCTCCGCCCCACACATACATATGTAACCCAGGCAACTATTATTGCGGAACCTGCTGGGGCGTCTGGCCGAGGGGATATTTTTATCAATAAATTAACTCAATGAGTAATACTATGTTAATACAAATGTGTTTGTGTAGTACTGTGTGTTGTACCGTGAAAGGTTTAGCTCCGTTTCACGTGGAAGACGTTCAGTTCTCTCCAGTGCTGGAAAGCTGATCATATATTAACACGGGTCCTACTCCTTACCTTATCGTAAGACTTTGTTCGCTTTCGTTTTTATCCTCCATGTCAATGTTTCAATCGCTTTCGGGTAATGTCGTACATGCGCACTGAACACTCTCTCCATCGCATGTTGACAAGACACGCCCCTTTATGCTAATGTCAGACATGCACACTGAACACTTTCTCTGCCACATATTGACAAGACACGCCCCTTTCTGCTCATTGGCCACACGTTTTGTTTGCCGGCCCGACTCAGTTTTCTGAAGCATTTCTCATACAACGTGCACCCCACTGAGTGAACACTCAGGGAAAGGACTTTGTGAGAGTGGACTGTTACAAATACCTGGGTGTTCATCTGAACAGCAAACTGGACTGGACAGATAATACTGAGGCAATCTACAAGAAAAGCAGAGCAGACTCTTTCTGCTGAGGAGACTAAGGTCTTTTGGAGTGCAGGGAGAGCTACTGAAGACCTTTTTTGACTCTGTGGTGGCCTCAGCCATATTTTATGGTGTGATATGCTGGTGCAGCAGCATCTCTGATGCAGAAAGCAAGAGACTGGACAAGCTGATCAGGAAGGCCAGCTCAGTCCTGGGGATTCCTCTGGACACTGTACATATGAGATATGGTGAGATATTTCCCCACTGTTGGACAAATAAAGGTATATCTTATCTTATCTTATCACAGAGGAAGCTGATACCATGTGTGATCAGATTTATCACTATTTTACATCGACACACAGATAACGATCTGTTAGTTAAGACCTGAGCCGTGAAGGGGTGATGAGGGCCGATAGAAAAGGATGAAAAGAAATTTAAACAAAATTAAGGAATTTGAACATAACATTTTTGTCAATTTCAGGATTTTATTTAATCAAGGACAACTTCAGAATATGTGCTGAAATCAAAGTGCTGAACACTCATCTTCTTCTTCTTCTTCTTCTTCTTCCTGAATTCTTTTGTGCCAGTCCAGCACCAAGGACAACGTGTCTGAGTGTGGCTACAAGGACAACGTGTCTGAGTGTGTCTCATAGCATGGCAAAACTGATGGGCCAATCAGGAGTGCTCAACAACTCTTCAACCTCTGGGGGCACTCTCCACATGAGGAAGACCAAGATTATGAAACCATTTGGGAAGACCAACATAGATCAATGCATTGGCAAATTTCCACAAGTGGAGATACACCCCAGGCATTAACCCAAGCCTACAAATGCACAAATTGCTTTGTATCACCTGCCGACGGCCACAACTAGATGCCCTTAGTGCCAAAGAGGTGTGGCTAAGGATCGATTCCTGCGGTCCCTACCGATGGAGGCAAGAAAGTCTATAGGGGTGAAGAGGCCACCAGCCCAAATGAAATGCTCACCACCCTTGGGTGTGCTATGGCCACCAGGGAGCCCAGGATAGACTTCTGCCCCAGCTTAAACTGTCCCCAACCGTTCTGCCAGACTGAAGTGGAACCTCCCAGGAGAGGAGAAGAAAAGGAAACCTCTCGGCCATGAGACCCATGGATAATACATGCAGACCAAGCTAGACCTAACCCTTATGCCCCAGGACAACAAACTATGACTGGCGTGATGTGGCCTACACATGCCGTCAGTCCCCAAGGTGCCCCAAGGTGCCGATCATGGCCCTACTGGACTTGGCCCTGAGCTTGCCTGCTGTAATGCACTGATACACTTAACCTTAATCTTGCACTGTCCTTACCACACAGATCAAAGAACACCTTGGAGAAGCTGTGGGATCATGTTACCTGGGTTTGTATGCATGCTAAAGTAAAGGCTTTCTGTCAAATGTGCCCCCAGTGTCATTGTATGATTCCCCCAAGAAACTGCTCCCGCACCACTTATTCCTCTCCCCATTATCGGCATCCCCTTATTATAAATGAATGAATCTTGTTTGGCCGCAACTAAAGTCTGCCTGGATCACAAGTATGTTCTCTTTTTTATGGGCTATGCCACCAGCTACACAGAGGTGGTCCCACTTTATAAGGCCACCTCCTGAATCATTGCCAGTAAGCTTCTTACTGTTAGAAAACAAAAGACAAAAAAACACAAAAGACAAAAATAAAAGAAAACACAAATTACATGAACACAGAAACAGGAACACAGGAACACAAACGCAAGGATGCAAGACAACTGGTATAAATAGGGGTGACAATCATTGAAACACAAGGAACAAGTGTGCAGAGGTGGGAACGGACAAGGAAAGGGCGGGGCTAAATATAATAGAAAATAGCCAGTGACTCAGCTGTCCAGACCTCTAGGGGAAGTTCATTTCACCACCTTGGTGCCAGAACAGAGAAGAGTCTTGTAGTAAACTTACCTCTTACCCTGAGAGACCGTGGAACCAGTCGAACAGTTCTGGTAGATCGGAGGGTGTGGGGTGCAGTGCGAGGAGTGATGAGGGCTTTGAGGTAAGAGGGAGCTGGTCTGTTTTTGGCTTTGTAGGTCAGCATCAGTGTTTTGAATCTGATGAGTGCAGCTACCGGAAGCCAGTGGAGGGATCGCAGCAGCGAGGTGGTGTGGAGAACTTAGGCAGGTTAAAAACAAGCCGTGCAGCTGCATTTTGGATCATTTGCAGAGGACGAATGGCGTTCACATGTAGACCTGCCAGCAGTGCGTTACAGTAATCCAGTTTAGAAATGACAAGAGACTGAACAAGTACCTGAGCAGCCTGTGTGGACAAAAATGGCCGAATCCTTCTGATGTTGTAGAGAAGAAACCGACATGAGCGAGTCACATTAGCAACATGAGAGGAAAAGGACAGTTGTGTCCATGGTTACCCCAAGGTTGTGAGCTGTGGCTGAAGGGGAGATCAGATCGTTGTGCAATGATACAGCAATATCATGACATGGGGATGAATCACCTGGGATGAACAGCAGTTCAGTTTTGCTAGGATTGAGCTTTAACTGATGAGCAGTCATCCATGATGAAATTTCTGCCAGACGTGCTGAGATCCGATCAGAAGCTGTGGTATCTGAGGGTGGGAAAGAGAAGATAAGTTGTGTATCATCGGCATAGCAGTTGTAAGAGAACCCATGTGAGGAAATAACTTCACCAAGAGAGTGAGTATACAGGGAGAAAAGAAGAGGACCAAGTACTGAGCCCTGTGGGACACCAGTGGAGAGTCTGCGTGGAGCAGATGTCACTCCCCTCCATGTTACCTGATATGAGCGTCCTTCCAGGTAGGAAGCGAACCGTTCCCAAGCTGATCCTCAAATCCCAAGACTTCTGAGGGTGGACAAGATAGTTTTGTGGTTGACCGTATCAAACGCTGCTGAAAGGTCAAGGAGGATAAGGATGGATGACAGTTTGGCTGATGTAGCAGCATGTAGTTTCTCAGAGACATCCAAAAGGGCTGAGTTGATTGAGCTGCTTTAAAGCCAGACTGGTTGGGATCTTGGAGGTTGTTCTGTGAGAAATAACACATGTGATACAAAAATAGTCCCAGCCATACCTGACACTCACGCTCTTCAGTTGAGTGGGCATCCTGAAGAACATTCTCACTGAAAAGGGTACACCCTACACATCTTGGCTAAGAGTGGATCTGTGTCTGTTGTTGCATTTTAAACAAATGAGGATTCTGTATACACTCCCAGATGGACAGACTACAGGAGTAGTTCAACAAAACACTGAAGAGGATGTTACAGAGGGGGGAAGATGAGGAAGGTTGGAATTGGAATTGTCCTCTTTGCCTTGAATTGATATTGAGGACTTCAATTCAAGTCAAGAAGTTTTTATTGTCATTTCAACCATATATCTCTAATGTAGTATACAGTGAAAAGAAACAACTTTCTCCAGCACCATTGTGCTAAATAAAACAACAGAGGGCTACATAAGACAACACAGAGCTACATAAAACAAAAAACAATACATTGCTAAGGAATAAAAAGTAAAGTGCATTGTGTGCAAACAGTGCAAGACAGACAGTGCAAAGAATGCAATACACTACAGGACAGATTCATAAATTTGTAAAATATTGCAGCAACCAGAGTACAGATAGTAATATCTTCTCTTCTCTTTTGGCTCTCAACAAAGGCGGTCGCATTTTCTCTCCATCTCCTCCCACTTACTTTCCCTGCTTTGCTCCTCTTGTCTCGTCTATTGTCTTATACTTTGAGAGACTCTCTCCGCACTGCTCTCCAAACTAAAAAATATCATGTATTTGATAAACTGGTCTCTTGTGCAAAACAGCATATTATCAGTGCTGTTGAAGAGTGAAGAGTATGTGTGAGGAGTGTGTGGGGTAAAGAGTGTGTGTAAGGGGTGTGTAAGGTGAAGAGTGTGTGTAAGGGGTGTGTAGGGTGAGGTGAGTGTGTGTGAGGGGTGTGTAGGGTGAAGTGTGTGTGTGAGGGGTGTGTAGGGTGAAGAGTGTGTGTGAGGGGTGGGTAGGGTGAAGTGTGTGTGAGTGGTGTGTAGGGTGAAGTGTGTGTGTGAGGGGTGTGTAGGGTGAAGTGTGTGTGAGGGGTGGGTAGGGTGAAGAGTGTGTGTGAGGGGGGTGTAAGTTGAACTGAGTGTGTGTGAGGGGGTGTAACTTGAAGTGTGTGTGTGAGGGGGTGTAAGGTGAAGTGTGTGTGTGTGTGTGTGAGGGGTGTGTAGGGTGAAGTGTGTGTGTGTGTGTGAGGGGTGTGTAGGGTGAAGAGTGTGTGTGAGTGTGTGTGAGGGGGTGTAAGGTGAAGTGTGTGTGAGGGGTGTGTAGGGTGAAAAGTGTGTGTGAGGGGTGTGTAGGGTGAAGTGAGTGTGTGTGAGGGGGTGTAAGGTGAAGTGAGTGTGTGTGAGGGGGGTGTAAGGTGAAGTGTGTGTGTGAGGGGTGTGTAGGGTGAATAGTGTGTGTGAGGGGTGTCTGGTGTGAATAAACAATTTGTGCACGCCAACTGCTAGGTGGAGGCTTTTAGCGAAGGGTAGATGGAGGCACAAGCACCACTTCTCACAAGAACCACTTCTACTAAAACTGTGGAGCTGAAGAAACAGCAAGAAAGAGTGTGGCTAGGAGGCAGGGCAGCTGAAGCTGTGACACAACCGATGGTCCAATCAGGAGCTCACCAACTCTTCAGCCTCTGGGAGAAGATTTCTGGAAGAAGCCTGGCTCAGCAGTAGGGAAAGTTAAGTGGTAAAAACCCCACAACTAACCTTTTGTTGAATAAATTAGTAAAACACTTAAGGGTTGTTCTTTTGTGGGAATCCTTAAACATTCAGTGCAGAACCCTACAACAGAAATGGCTTCTTTTCTAGAGAAGAAGAATGTTTACTATTCCACTGAACCCTATAAGATCCTCTGCAGAACCACAATTGTGTGTATTAAGTGTGTGGTACAAACTCCAAATTACTGCTCAATATTTTCTTCTTAAGAGCTGAAACCTGGCAGGAGTTTAGCATTTAGCTTCTTGGAACAAATTCTGTGGTCTGTAGAGAACCTTTAAGGTTCCCCCAAAGGAACACAAAGAAGCACTAAGACCTATTCATTCTTGTTCTAAATTATTATATAAAATCACAGGACATTCTATGGACCAGTATATTTGAAATGTTTAAGATTTTATTAAGTTTTATAATTGATACCATATAAATAGACCAGCTGAGAATAGTCTTTAATATAACTCAGCTCAGGTGTGTGGTCCATTCACCTCCATAACTGCTGCTAGGCCACACCCCCGTTTCCCCAACGGCACGCTGTGATTCTGCATGGAAAACTGATGCCTGTAAAAGGTGTTTGATGTGACACTCTACAATCTGGCCTCTAACCGGAGCAGTCCATTGAGTAGCTAAAGAAGGCTCCACTTATCAAAATACTGGAACTAACATCATATTATTGGATGGGGTACATGCCCCTAAGACCAGTCAACTAAAACCTTTTTTGTACAACAAGCAGATTCTTGAAGACCCTGCAACCTTCCAGGAGATCAATCGTCCTGAGATCTCACAGCGCTGCTGACATTCTGCAGCACAATGCTGGATGAGATGAAGCCCTGACCAGGTCCTGGACAGTAACGACTGCACACACTTTACAGAGAGGTACAGAGAACTTCACAATAAGCTTAGCTGTAAAGAAAAGGCCAAATCTAAAAAAAGGCCAGTTTGTGTTCGGCTCTTAAAACGTTATCGTGTTAACGTTCACGATTAAGTTACACGACTCACCAGAGAATTTCACGGCCAGAACATGGCCAGAAAATAAAATAAAAATAAAAAGGGAATATAATGTTTTATTTTTTATTTATTTATCATTATTCTGATATACATTACATACTTTGATATAAATCTCACTGCAACATTTTAATCTAGTTCAGTATATAATACAAAGAAAAATAAAGAATCAGACATCGGTAATAAAACCATAAAGCACAAGCAGAAAGAATCTCAAATTAATTTCTCTCATTAGGATTAAAGTCATAAAGGAAGTAAAAACAGTTGATCAGAATAAAACACTGTGATGTAACAGGAAGTTCAGAACTCATTAACGCCTCCTCAGAATCTCTCAGTTCTCTCAGTTCTGACCTCTGAGTATGTGCTGAAATCAGAGTGCTGAATTCTCTTCTTCCTCTTCATCTTCTTCCTCTCGAGCTTCTGGGTGTCCAGTGAGGCGTAACAAACCTCATCATCTCCGACTTCTTCACGTCTCAGAGTCGTCCTTTTGTCACTTCCTGTCAGATCAGCTTTGACTCTCGCTGTGAATGAAATAATGTCATCTTAAAGTAGTGACACTATTTACAAAGATTATTTAAATCAGTCTGTCTAAAGCCACGCCCCTAAGACTCAGGACAAAATGACTGACAGGTGAGTAGAGACGCCTCCTGGATGGCGAAGAGAAGACGTACTTCCTGTGTTCAGTGTTAATGAGTGTTAGTGAGGAGAGCAAGTGTGTGAGTACCTTTAGTGGTGTTTGTGCAGACGCAGTACACACAGATGGAGGAGAGGAGTGAGGAGAGGAGAACACACACAACACACACACTGAACACCAGACTCCAGCTTACACAGCTTACACTCTCCTCTGATACACTGTCACAGGTTTCTGCTGAGGAACACACACACACACACACACACACATGCACACATACACACACACACATACTATGAATATTGTTCAGTTTTACTGAGATAATCAGCAAAGAGAGAAAAATGAAGAATCATTAGACGATCTTACTGAGTACAGAGAGTCGAGTTGATCTGTTTCCATAGTGATAAACGTCACCGAAGCGTATTGGACCATTTTTATAGTCCGTAACCTTCTTCTCACTCAGAGCGCAGTAGTACAGGCCCTGATCTGATTCTGTGATGTTTTTAATCAGCAGATTGTGTGTGTTGGTGGAATTGTTCAACACAAATGAATAACGTGGAAAATCACCACCAAACACTTTGAGAATAGAGATGATAACAGTAGGATGATCTTCTTCTGAGCAGTTTCTAAACCACAACGGATAAAATCCAGCTTTCCAAACACAGTCACAGTAGAGAGTGACGTCGTCTCCTGGTCTGACTCTCATCTCCACTTCTGCTCCAGAGATCCTCTTCTGACTGGAGAACACAACACCTGCAACACAACATCAGACTTTACACTCTACTGAGGAGGTGTACAAACTTCTACACAACCTCACACACCTACACAACATCAGACTTTACACACCACTGAGGAGGTGTACAAACTTCTACACAACCTCACACATCTACACAACATCAGACTTTACACTCCACTGAGGAGGTGTACAAACTTCTACACAACCTCGCACACCTACACAACATCAGACTTTACACTCCACTGAGGAGGTGTACAAACTTCTACACAACCTCACACACCTACACAACATCAGACTTTACACTCCACTGAGGAGGTGTACAAACTTCTACACAACCTCACACACACCTACACAACATCAGACTTTACAGTAAATCCAGAAGTCAGCAGTGAGACTCAACACACACTTTTTAAATAAAGTGTGTTGAAGTGAGACGTGACTTACACACGAGAGCAATGAGAGCGACTCTTGATGTCTCCATCTCAGACTCTGGTGCTGAGCGGCTCGTGCTGCTGAAGCTCTTTCGTGCTCTTTAATCTGATTGGTCCACGTCAGTGGAAAATATCGCCTGCTATCTAGCAGCTGATTGGTTGCGGTTAAACTGTGATGTTTACTGTTTCAAGAAGAAGACTTTGATGTTGATAGAATCTGTAACACGATTGGTCCGAGACAGTGGAACATTTTTTGTCACCTTGCGGGTCGTGAATTCAGGCTTGTGGCTAAGACACTTTTTCCACTGAAAACAAAAAGCCACATCACCAGTTTAAAATGGGGCGATGATCATTTCGGAGAAAAAAGAACGTGATCATTGCGTCAGATTTGTGACTGTCAGCAGCAGATTTTTAGAAATTCTAGATAATTATTTTTGATCAAATCCATCATCACTCATAGGGTCATGTTTCTGTACCTCGTTCTGTTCTGAGTTACTGAGGATTAAAGCTAAAGCAGGTCTGAGGTCAGTGAGTGAAGAAGACGAGGTGAAGGAAAGTGTTCAAATATCTACACAACCTTACACACCTACATAACATTGCACTTTGGCCTGAAGTGCATGCGTAGAGCAGGTCTGAGGTCAGTGAGTGCAGGAGACGAGGTGCAGGGCCTCGGTGAGGATTTCCTGTTTCAGACAGACTGAACTCACGTCTCTTCACTTTATACTCTTTTAATTATTCTTCTCCTATTTATCTAGAGTGAGATCATGTCTGGATCTCCTGTCAGAGTCAGTGTAGGAGAACATCTGATCTTCTGTTTGAGCTTCTTCAGGATTAAAGAGGGTTTTTAAGAAAGCAATAGATCTGGATTCCTCAGGGAGCATAAAGACCTTCTGCTGGTTAACTGCTCAGTGGTGGTCCTGGTGGGCCAGAGCAGGGTTTGTTGGACCACAGCAGACCCTGCCGTGTCCTGACTGAGGAAGGAAGTGTGTACTCACTTTAATCAAAATATTGAACTCATATTAGTTCTATCACTTGGGACCGCTCTAAATATTCAGTCTGCATAGTGTGTATGTGTGTGTGTGTCTGTGTGATGGATGTGTGTGTGATGGATGTGTGTTTGTGTGCATGTGTGTGCGTGTGTGTGTGTGTGTGTATATGTGTGTATATGTGTGTGCATGTGTGTGTGTGTATGTGTGTGTGTATGTGTTTGTGCATGTGTGTGCATGTGTGTGTGTGATGGATGTGTGTGCATGTGCATGTGTGTGTGTGTGTGTGTGTGCGTGCATGTGTGTGTGTCTTTGTGATGGATGTGTGTGTGTGTGTGTGTGTGTGATGGATGTGTGTGCGTGTGCATGTGTGTGTGTGTGTGTGTATGCGTGCATGTGTGTGTGTGTGTATGTGTATGTGTGTGTGTATGCAGAGCTTAGTTGTGGTTTTCCTGTCTTGTAGCACAAACACTTTCAGGGTTTCAGACAGTTACAGAGATGCACTGTTTTATTTATCTGCTATGTTCACTAACTGAAGGTCACTACACCAGTTTACACACAGAACTGCAGGATGTAGGAGCTTCAGTCTCGTCTCAGATGATCAGATCCTACTTGCCTTCATCCAGTGGCACTATGTTGTTTATGTCCAGCTTCTGCAGCCAGGACAGTGATACCATGATGAGCAATAAACCACAGAAACCTGCAGGATGTCTGCAAACATGCACAGCTGCACATCTGAGAGATTTCAGTTGCATGAAGTTTAAAGGTGCGGTGTACGATGTTTGAAAGCCAATGTTGACATTTGAAATCACCAAAACAAAACACGCCCCAAACCCAAATGGGTGTCACCCCTTTTTAGATAGCTCCGCCCCACACATACATACGTAACCCAGGCAACTATTATGGCGGAACCTGCTGGGGCGTCTGGCCGAGGGGATATTTTTATCAATAAATTAACTCAATGAGTAATACTATGGTAATACAAATGTATTTTTGTAGTACTGTGTGTTGTACCGTGAAAGGTTTAGCTCGGTTTCACGAGGAAGACGTTCATTTCTCTCCAGTGCTGGAAAGCTGATCATATATTAACACGGGTCCTACTTCTTACCTTATCGTAAACCTTTGTTCGCTTTTCGTTTTTATCCTCCATGTCAATGTTTCAATCGCTTTTGGGTAATGTCAGACATGCGCACTGAACACTCTCTCCACCGCATGTTGACAAGACACGCCCCTTTACGCTAATGTCAGACATGCACACTGAACACTTTCTCTGCCACATATTGACAAGACACGCCCCTTTCTGCTCATTGGCCAAACGTTTTGTTTGTTGGCCCGACTCTGTTTTCTGAAGCATTTTTCATACAACGTGTACCCCACCTTTAAAGGGGGCCAAAAGACGACAGATCGGTCGATTTTATTCATGTAGCACTTTTAGCTAACAACGTTGTCACAAAATAGCTTTGTAGATGAGGACAAGGAACTTCTAGAGGAACTAGACTCAAAAGAGAACCGTTATCTTCCGGGTGCGGAAGAGGAGGAGGATGGCAAGCACATTCTCTTCTTGCGTGCTGGGGCCGAGCCCTGGTGTTAATTGGGTTAATTAAAGGCTGTGTAGATGGGGAAGTGTGTGACGATAGGCGTTTAGGAGTTTAGGCGTTTAGGACGATAGGAGTTTAAACATCAGGTCCATTTCAGATTTCAGTACTTTCAGCTTTAATTCTATAATATCCAGCTACAGTTATTGAGTGTATCATTTTCAAGACATCCACAGCAGCTTCTCTGCAAGCTTCAGGCTGATCACAAGAGTGAACTTCAGGTGAAAGAGGTTTCAAGCTGATGCAGAGCATCAGGATGGAGCAGAGGGGATCAGAGGACCAGAATCTCATCAGTAGGAGGAAGTGACTGAGCCTCTAGTGTCTAATGTCCTTTACACATTCCTCAATGTTATCAAGCTGCTGTCTCTCATCTGGCTTTGTTCAATTGTGCAGTGTGTCTGTAAGGAGGAGGCATACGGCTGGGGATTCATTTATAGCAATTTATTAAATACACACAAACGAAGTCAGATAGGCAGTGATCAGGACGGGCAAAAACACTTGTATCAGAGGACAGGCAAAAATCAGAATCGAGAACAGGCAAAAAGGTCGGGGGAGGCAGCAAACAATCAGAAAACAATGCTCGTGACAGAGCCCCCCTCGCGAGCGGCTCCCGACGCGAGGACGTTTGTGGCACCGGAGTCGACCCGGTGAACGGGTAGCTGGTTTATTGGGGTGCCGTTGGTGGTAGTCGGCAGCAAGCGAAGGATCCAGGATGCCCCCCGCTTTCATCCACGAGCGTTTTTCCAGACCGAAGCCCTCCCAGTCAACCAGATACTCCAAGCGGCCCCCTCGGCATCTGGAGTCGAGTAGTTCTCAAACTTGATATATTTCCTCGCCGTCGACTAGCAGTGGCGGCGTTACAGGCGGAGCAGTGGCGGTGTCAGGATCCTCTCTCGGCTCATAGGCAGGCTTCAGCAGAGAAACATGGAAGGTGGGTGAAATGCGGTAGGTGGCCGGTAGTGCGAGGTGGTATGAGACGGGGTTGATTTGCCTGAGTATTTGGAACGGCCACACGTACCTGGGGCTGAGCTTATGGCAGGGTAGGAGGAGGCGAATGTCGTGGGTCGAAAGACAAACCCACTGGCCGGGTTGGTACTTGGGATGTTCCCTGCGGTGTCCATCCACCTGGGTTTTCTGTGCCCTGACGGCTCTCCGTAGCTGTTGGTGTGCCACGGCCCACGTCTCCTCGCTCTGGTGAAACCAATCATCGACAGCCGGCAGATCGGTGGGTGTGTCCGACCATGGGAATAAGGGGGGCTGGTAGCCTAGGACGCACTGAAAGGGTGTCAGGCCGGTGGCGGGTTTGATTAAAGAGTTCTGGGCATATTCAGCCCACATCAGGTACTTGCTCCATTCATTCTGGTTGTTTTGACAGTAAGTTCGGGGAAAGCGGATGATTTCTTGATTGAGGCGTTCAGACTGGCCGTTGGATTGTGGGTGGTACCCCGAAGTGAGGCTGACGTTTATATTTAACCGCCTGAAAAAGGCCAACCAGACCAGCGAGGTGAACTGGGGACCCCTGTCCGAGACAATGTCCTCGGGTAGACCATAGAAAATGTGGTGAAGCTTTCCTTGAGCTGTTTGAACGCTGAGTGCGCCTCCGGTGGCCAGGTGAGGTGGGTTGGTGCCTTTCGTGTCATCGAGGTGAGGGGCGCTGCGATCGTGCTGAAGCCACGGATAAAGCGGTGGTAGAAGTTCGCGAACCCTTAAAAGCGTTGTAGCTCTTTGATGGTCCATAGTTTGGGCCACTGTAGCACCACCTGCACTTTAGTGTCATCCATGGCGACCCCCTCCGCTGAAATGACGTACCCCAGAAAGGCCGTCGCGGTCTGATGGAACTCACATTTCTCCGCTTTGGCGTATTACTGATGCTGAATAAGGCGTTGCAATACCGACCTCACGTGTTGGACGTGTTCTTCTTTGCTTTCAGAGTAGAGGATGATGTCGTCGATGTAAACGATTACCCAGCGGTCTAGCATGTCCCGGAACACATCATTAATAAATGATTGGAAGACTGCTGGACTGTTCGATAGGCCGAATGGCATGACCAAGTATTCGTAGTGGCCTGATTGGGTCGAGAAGGCGGTCTTCCACTCGTCCCCCTGTCTGATGCGGATAAGATTATAGGCGCAGCGGAGGTCGAGTTTTGTGAAATACCGGGCGCGGCGGAGCTGTTCAAGGGCTGACGGCACGAGCGGAAGGGGGTACCGAAACTTCACTGTTATGTCCTTGAGGGCTCGATAGTCGATGCAGGGTCGAAGCCCCCCGTCTTTTTTCTTGACAAAGAAGAACCCTGACGACGCTGGAGACACGGAGGGGCGAATTAACCCTTTCTTTAGCTCCTACTGAATATATTCATTCATGGCTGCGGATTCCAGCTGTGAGAGGAGGAAGATCCTCCCTCTAGGTGGCGTTGCCCCTAACATTATGAGTTTGAACGAGATATGAAGATATGAAATTTCTTTCAGTGCGTAGAGTTCCACACTCTCTCCTCGAATCTTAAGCCACACGCTGATTTGAGCGCAGCTCGGTGATTGTGGGATGATGGACTCACCGGGTTATTTCGAGGTCTGTTCGGGCTGGTCTGCAGTCGGTGTCCAGGTTCTCCACAGTAGAGACAGAGACGGAGGCGGAAGCGGCATTCTCGCTCCTTGGGCGTGAGGTGTGTGTAATCTATCTGCATAGGCTCGGGGTATTCGGAAAGTGCAGGACGTGTGGCAGCGCG
Source organism: Tachysurus vachellii (assembly GCF_030014155.1). NCBI lineage: Eukaryota > Metazoa > Chordata > Actinopteri > Siluriformes > Bagridae > Tachysurus > Tachysurus vachellii. Next base: position 39,879,468 of record NC_083461.1, on the reverse strand, counting down.
TGTGGGGGCGTGTCGGGGAGCACATCAGGTTGTCCAGCTGAATGGAGAGATCCACAAACTCGGACAGGCTCCTTCCCTCGTCTCGGCAGGCAAGCTCGGCTTGGAGGTCCAGGTTTAAGCCCTTGCAGTAGAGCAGTCGCAGGGGGCATTCCTCCCAGCCTGCTTCCGCGGCGAGAGTGCGAAATGCCAGTGCGTACTCCGCGGCTGTGCGATCGCCCTGCGAGATGGCCAGCAAGCTGAGCGAGGAAGTTCTCGAACGTGGGGAAGGCGTTCTCTCTCCACACCAGTCCAATGCCTTGCCAGTGAGCAGGGAACAGATGAATGTGATACGGCTGTTCTCCGTGGGATACAGGGCCGGTTGTTGCACCACGAAAAGCGAACACTGCATAAGGAAACCCCGACATCCTCCAGGATCGCCGTTAAACTTCTCTGGGAAGGCGAGGTGGGGACCAGTGGTTGCAGGAGCAGGGTACGTCGCGGCCTGGGGAGCCGGCGCTGGTGCCGGAGGATTCGGTGCCCCGGCAGCTCCTTGCAGCCCTTGTAAAGCCGCAGCGAGCTCTTGAGTGAGCTGGGTGAGGCGTGTAATCTGCTGGTGATGGCCGGCGAACTGCTGGGCTTGACCGGTGAGTTGTGTTGCGAGCTGAGTGACAGCTGCTGGATCTTCGGCTGGCGAGGTCTCCTGTAAGGAGGAGGCATACGGCTGGGGATCCATTTGCAGCAGTGTCATCGTCATCATCACAGAGGAAGCTGATACCATGTTTCATCAGATCTATCACTATTTTACATCGACACACAGATAACGATCTGTTAGTTAAGACCTGAGCCGTGAAGGGGTGATGAAGGCCGATAGAAAAGGACGAAAAGAAATTGAAACGAAATGAAGGAATTTAAACATGACATTTTAGTCAATTTCAGGATTTTATTTAATCAAAGACGACTTCAGAATATGTGCTAAAATCAAAGTGCTGAACACTCGTCTTCGCCGTCTTCTTCTTCTTCTTGAGGTTCTGGATGTCCGGCGAGGCATAACAAACCTCATCTTCTCCATCCTGCAGTGAAGAAAAAGAGAGTTTCATTTAGTTTTTTGTGGTAAATTGAACACAGTTGTTTGATATTTTGCACACGTCATTAGTTCAGTTATTTTTATTATGTATATCGATACCTCATGGTGTCTCCAAGTCGGCTGTTTCTCACTTCCTGCCAGTTCAGCTTTAGTTGCTGCAGTGAAGGGAATAATGTTATTTAGTGAAAGTTATTTGAAGCGAGATGGTTCAAGTCACCAAACAAACGCAACTGTCCATGACTGAGATGTAATGAATTATAAATTTATAATGACTAACAGCAGAGTTAAATGTGGTTGTGTTCAGTGTTAATGAGTGTTAGTGAGGAGAGCGAGTGTGTGAGTACCTTTAGTGGTGTTTGTGCAGACGCAGTACACTCAGATGGAGGAGAGGAGTGAGGAGAGGAGAACACACACAACACACACACTGAACACCAGACTCCAGCTTACACAGCTTACACTCTCCTCTGATACACTGTGACAGGGTTCTGCTGAGGAACACACACACACACACACACACACACACAGTGAAACACACATTTCAAACAGCAAGAGCTACAAATGACTGAAACTTCAGCACAATGAATAGGACACAATCTTACCGAGTACAGAAAGTCGACTGGATCTGTTACCATAACAATACGCATCCAGGGGGGACGTGGCATCCTTGTTATGATCCTGATACAACTTCTCACTCAGAGCGCAGTAGTACAGACCCTGGTCTGATTCTGTGATGTTTTTAATCAGCAGATTGTGTGTGTTGGTGGAAACTTTCAACACAAATGTGTAACGCTCAAAATCACCACCTAATACATCACCATCTATCAGATCAGCAAGTGAGATCTTAACAGTAGGATGATCTTCTTCTGAGCAGTTTCTAAACCACAACGGATAAAATCCAGCTTTCCAAACACAGTCACAGTAGAGAGTGACGTCGTCTCCTGGTCTGACTCTCATCTCCACTTCTGCTCCAGAGATCCTCTTCTGACTGGAGAACACAACACCTGCAACACAACATCAGACTTTACACACCAATGAGGAGGTGTACAAACTTCTACACAACCTCACACACCTACACAACATCAGACTTTACACTCCACTGAGGAGGTGTACAAACTTCTACACAAGCACACACACCTACACAACATCACACTTTACACTCCACTGAGACGGTGTACAAACTTCTACACAACCTCACACACCTACACAACACAAGGACTACTGAACCATCCTGGAGGGCCATGTGCACCCTGAAGGTAGTGCAGTGTATCAGGATAATAATGCCCAAATAACCACAGCAAGACTGGTGACAGAGTGGGTGGATGAACCTGAAAGTGAAGCTGAACAGCTCCTTATGGTCTGCACAGTCAGCAGAACTAAATATTATTGATCCACTTTGGTGTTTTTTATCTCAAGAGAGAGTCAGGAAATGTTGTCACCAGTAACAGGTAGTGACCTGGTCCCTTTTCTGCATGTGGAATGACTCATCATGTCTCTGACACAGCGCATGACTTGTATCCATCATTCTCAAGATGAATTGATGCTGTTCAAATGGAGGCTCAACGCCATAATAATAAATTCTTCTGTTCTACCCCTGGACATCAGGTGCTCTGTCAGGTATGGACAGAATGACCAGGGACCACTTCATTAACTTGCTCTTCATACAAAATCATGTCCTCCACCCCAAGCTTTAAACCATCTAATCATCCTGAGGGCCCCATAACTATTATCAGCAGAGGCCACTGTCAATATTTAATAGATTTAATCTGTAATTAATCTGTAAAGGAAACTTGTCCAGTTTCCTATGATGATTTACCCCCTGCAGAGAGATAGCTTATATCACAGAAGGTGGAGGATGAGGACATTATCGATGGGGGTCTCTTTCTACCCCGGGTACTGTTTCTAATTTGGTAGTTTCCCTCAAACGTCACTGTGTTTTTGGCTTTGCTGCTTTTGCCTGTACAGTCAAAGACCCACAGGAACTGCTGGATGTGGTGAACGAGACCTGGATACATAAGACCTTCTCCTTTCTGTCAGTGATCTACAGCATATTAAGGACGAAACAACACATTGGGAAGGTTGATAACATGCAAACATGCAAACAAACTTGCAGGAGGTCTTGGTTGGAGGAGTCCAACATCCAGAGTTTCATCTGGTGAAGTAAGAACAATTCTTCTCACTAAATACCTCCTAAAGTTTGTACAGAACCTTTTTCCTTCAACAGGATGACACAATTTTATATTTAAATTAAATTTATGAAATTGTACAGCTGTGGGTTCGGACCGTACATGAACTTAATGGATTTATGTATTAAGTAAATCTTTCTGTTACAGTGAGGCCCTGAAGCTCAGAACACACACACACACACACACACACACACAAACACACACACACACACACACACACACACACACACACCTGAATGATGTACTGATGAAGTGCATAGACACATTTGTCTTTATTGATCTGTAAAGTCTTCATTACAAACAGAGTCGAGTCATTTAAAGAGAAAAACACACTGATCAACAAACAAGTGCAGGTTTTAACATAAAGAAAACAAGTAAAGCAAGTTAAAGTGTGTGTTTGTGTGTGTGTGTGTGCGTGTGTGTTCATGCGTGTGTGTGTGCGTGCGTCCGTGTGTGTGCGTGTGTGCGCATGCGTGTGTGTGCATGCGTGTGTGTGCGTGCGTGTGTGTGCATGTTCGTATGTGTGTGCGTATATGTGTGTGTGCGTATATGTGTGTGTGTGTGTGTGTGTGTGTGTGTGTGTGTGGGTGTGTGTGGGGGGGGGTGTATGGGGAGGTTTAGTCCGATTTGATTGCTGGTTTCTGAAGTGTGTAAAAGACTTCAGTGTGACAACAAAACTCCCCATTTACACTCTTCTCACACTGATGTACCTGAGAGAGAGAGAGAGAGAGAGAGAGAGAGAGAGAGAGACGAAGAGAGAGAGAGGAAGAGACAAAGAGAGAGAAAGAGAGAGAGAGAGAGAGAGAGAGAGAGAGTTACAGTATTAGGACAGCAGGTTAAAGACTAAATGAAGATGAGAGTCTGTATATAAAATACCTGAAAGTCATTTTCAGTGATCAGATCTCCTCTCTGTTCAGATCCTGAGGACAAAAACACAGAGCTTCATCATTTTCACTTGTTTACACAGAATCAGTCGATCGATTGAGAAATCTAATGAGATCAATTACGTCTGTAAATAAAGAGTGAGGACAAATTTATACTGAGGCACCAGAAACATATCAGAGTTAAATGTGGTTGTGTTCAGTGTTAATGAGTGTTAGTGAGGAGAGCAAGTGTGTGAGTACCTTTAGTGGTGTTTGTGCAGACGCAGTACACACAGATGGAGGAGAGGAGTGAGGAGAGGAGAACACACACAACACACACACTGAACACCAGACTCCAGCTTACACAGCTTACACTCTCCTCTGATACACTGTGACAGGGTTCTGCTGAGGAACACACACACACACACACATACACACACACACACACACACACACTATGAATATTATGATTATATGAATGAGATAATCAGCAAAGAGAGAAAAATGAAGAATCATTAGACGATCTTACCGAGTACAGAGAGTCGAGTTGATTTGTTTCCATAGTGATAAACGTCACTGCTGCGTATTGGACCATTTTTATAGTCCGTAACCTTCTTCTCACTCAGAGCGCAGTAGTACAGGCCCTGATCTGATTCTGTGATGTTTTTAATCAGCAGATTGTGTGTGTTGGTGGAAACGTTCAACACAAACGAATAACGTGAAAAATCACCAAGAATCAATTCGGTAGATGAGATGATAAAAGGAGGATGATCTTCTTCTGAGCAGTTTCTAAACCACACTGGATAAAATCCATCTTTCCAAACACAGTCACAGTAGAGAGTGACGTCGTCTCCTGGTCTGACTCTCATCTCCACTTCTGCTCCAGAGATCCTCTTCTGACTGGAGAACACAACACCTGCAACACAACATCAGACTTTACACTCTACTGAGGAGGTGTACAAACTTCTACACAACCTCACACACCTACACAACATCAGACTTTACACTCCACTGAGGAGGTGTACAAACTTCTACACAACCTCACACACCTACACAACATCAGACTTTACACACCACTGAGGAGGTGTACAAACGTCTACACAACCTCACACACCTACACAACATCAGACTTTACACACCACTGAGGAGGTCTACAAACTTCTACACAACCTCACACACACTTACACAACATCAGACTTCACAGTAAATCCAGAAGTCAGCAGTGAGACTCAACACACACTTTTTAAATAAAGTGTGTTGAAGTGAGACGTGACTTACACACGAGAGCGATGAGAGCGACTCTTGATGTCTCCATCTCAGACTCTGGTGCTGAGCGGCTCGTGCTGCTGAAGCTCTTTCGTGCTCTTTAATCTGATTGGTCCACATCAGTGGAACGTTTTTCTCTCATTGGTTGCGGTAAAAGTGTGTTGTTTTTTTGAGCGAAAGATGAACAGATCCTCAGCCCTCTTTACAGTCTGACCCTTTATTGTGTGAGAAGTTCAGACATCAGATCAGTCCTAACTGCAGCAGGTGTTTCAGTAATTAGACAGGTTGATCCTGGGGACGTTTTAGGCATTATAAGAGTTTAGATCTTATAATGCGGTTATTAAATCAGTTAGGAGTAATTGTTTTAAGGTATTACAGAATGTTTACACACCTTTATTCAGGATGTTTCAAGATCAGTGTCTGTGTCATCAATGCCTTTGATCTTTTAACTTCTGCGGTGTACAGCTGATTTTAGACCAGTATCTAAAACACACAGGAAGTGGCTTTATCTACAAAGGCCTGAGTGCTGATTTCCTGTGTGTATGTGCAGAAGTGTGTGTGTGTGTGTGTGTGTTGCAGCTGTGTTTCTCACAAAATGAAAGGTGAAAGGCGTTTCTTGTATTCATAAAGTGGCCATTTCTAACCACAAATGTTTATCTGTGTGTGTGTGTGTGTGTGTGTTATGGTTGTGTGTTTCTCAGAAACTGAACAGTGTTTTTGTTCTTTGTCTTTATGAAGTGACCGTCACTAACCACAAAAACTTTCCATTCCCTCGGTGGCTCAGCAGTGAGCTCAGGCTGAGAAAATTAACCTATAGGAGGTGAGCGTATGTGTGTGTGTGTGTGTATTACATTGTGGGGACTCTGCTGTTTGGTGTAAAAAATGTTTGATTTGACTCCATCATGTACAAACACATGACATTTGTGTGTTCAGCTGTGTGTGTGTGTGTGTGTGTGTGTGTGTGTCTGTGTGTGTTCACACACACAGACACACACACACACTCTCTCTCTCACTCTCTCTCTCACAAACACACACACTTATCACATCTAAAGACTTCTACGCTCGTTTCGAGGTACAGAACAACGTAACGCCAAGGAAGACCATCCCTCCACCCGCTCACCAGGTACTCTGTCTATCCACGGCCTACGTGAGGAGATCTCTATGCAGAGTTAACCCACGGAAGGCTGCGAGCTCCTCAAGGCTGCGTGCTCAGTCCACTGCTGTTCACCTGGCTGACTCACGACTGTGCAGCAACGCACAGATCGAACCATATCATCAAGTTCACCGATGACACGACTGTGGTGGGTCTCATCAGCAAGAACGACAAGTCAGCATACAGAGAGGAGGTGCAACAGCTAACTACCTGGTGTAGAGCCAACATCCTGTCTCTGAATGTGGATAAAACTAAAGAGATGGTTGTTGACCTCAGAAGAGCACAGAGTGACCGCTCTCCACTGAACATCGACAGATCATCTGTAGAGATCGTCAAGAGCACCAAATTTCTTGGTGTTCATCTAGAGGAGAACCTCACCTGGTCACTCAACACCAGCTCCATCACCAAGAAAGCCCAGCAGCGTCCTACAAAGACTGAGAAAGACACATCTCCCTCCCCCCATCCTGACCAAGTTCTACAGAGGGACCATTGAGGGCATTCTGAGCAGCTGCATCACTTTCTGGTTTGGGAACTTTACGATCTCGGATCACAAAACCCTGCAGTGGATAGTGAGGACAGCTGAGAAGATCATTGGAGTCTCTCTTCCCTCTATCATGGACACTTACACCACACGCTGCATCCGCAAAGCTAACAGCATTGTGGATGACCCCACACACCCCTCACACACACTCTTCACCCCACACACCCCTCACACACACTCTTCACCCCACACACCCCTCACACACACTTCACCCCACACACCCCTCACACACACTCTTCACCCTCTCGACCAGACTGTGTAACAGTTTCTTCCCACAAGCCATCAGACTCCTTAATAACTGAACTGAACTGTACTGAGCACAACACACACACATCATCTGTATGGACTGCACAGACCTACACCACATACTGTACACACACTTCTAATATACATCTATCAATTTGTTTACATGCTGCTTACATTCATCAAACTGTTTACATGCTGTTTTGCACACTTTTTACTTTCTTGCTCTTTACACACTTTGCCTAACATTTCAGTTGTTTTGCTCATACTGTACAATATTTCAGTTGTTGCTGTTTTTGCACAATCTTATACACTATCTCAGGGACCTGCTGCTAAGAAACTGTGTTCATTCTAGTATTACTGCACACAATATTGTCTGAACTTATAGTATTTACATACAGTATTGACACGGGTCGGTCGGCACTGTTTTTTGTTTACTGTCTTTTGTGTATTGCCTTCTTTGTAATTTGTGTATTGTCTTGTAACCTTTTGTCTGTACTGTCTTGTCTGTCTTGTCCTGCACTGTTTGCACCAGGTTGCACAGTTGCACTTTATGTATCTAGGACTAACTAAGTCCTTATAGCCCTGTCTTTGTTTTATGTAACACCCTGATCCTGGAGAAACGTTGTCTCATGTCACTGTGTACTGTAACAGCTATATATAGTTGAAATGACAATAAAAGCCTCTTGACTTGACTTGACTTGCACCCTGCCCCCACTTCGGACACTCAGACCACATCTCTTTGTTCCTGTCACCCTGTCACCAAACAGGTTAAACTCTGGACCCCAGAGACTGAGAGCACCCTGCAGGACTGTTTTGCTCTGACAGACTGGGATGTGTTTAAAGCTGCAGCCACTCTGGAGGACTCTTCCATCAGCTTACAGGACTATGCTGAGTATGTGACTGGGTACATCAGCACTTGTGTCGATAACATCGTGCCCACCATACAAATCAGGAAGTTTCCAAACCAGAAGCCCTGGATAAATACTCAGGTACATCACATGTTGCGTGCTCGCTCTCTTGCATTTAGATCAGGCAATGAGACCAAGTACAAAGCTGTGAAATATGGACTGAGAAAAGCCATCACAGCAGCCAAGAGGCAGTACAGAGAGAAGCTGGACAGCTTCTATTCTACTGCTGACTCGGGGCAGATGTGGCAAGGCCTGCAGCACATCACAGACTACAGGACCACCACCAACAACATCACCTCAACAGACAGCCTGCCGGACAACCTCAACACATTCTACACCCACTTTGAGGCCCCCAGCTACACTGCAGAGAGGGGGCTCACACACACCTGGACCACCCAACCCCCCTCCCCTCCACCAACCATCTCAACAACCCAGGTACACAAAGCTCTGAGGAAGATCAACCCCCGCAAAGCAGCAGGACCAGACAACATTCCAGGGTGGGCCCTCAGAGCATGTGCCAACGAGCTGACTGATGTTCTCTCCTCCATCTTCAACCTCTCCCTCAGCCAGTGCACCATTCCTTCATGCTCCCTCAGCCAGTGCACCACAACCATCGTCTCCCTGCCTAAGAAGAGCCCACCCACCTGCCTGAATGACTACAGGCCAGTGGCACTCACTCCAATCATCATGAAGTGTTTCGAGAGAGTGGTGCTGGCCCACATTCAGAGCAGCATACCAGACACTATTGACCCCCTGCAGTATGCCTACTGGCCCAACAGGTCCACCTCGGATGCCATTGCTGCTGCCATCCACTATTCCCTCTCTCATCTGGAAAATAAGGACTCATACCTAAGGATACTCTTCATCGACTACAGCTCCACCTTCAACACAGTCATCCCCCACAAACTCACCCACAAACTGTCCACACTTGGTCTGCACCCCACCCACTGTGACTGGCTCCTAGACTTCCTGACTGGCAGACCTCAGTCTGTCAGGATTGGTAATAGGACTTCAGCCAGTATCATCACAAACATTGGCACTCCACAGGGTTGTGTACTCAGCCCCATCCTCTACACCCTGTCCACCTACGACTGTGTTGCCTCCCACAAGGACAACATCATCCTGAAGTTTGCGGACGACACTGCAGTGATAGGACGCATCGCTGGCGGTGACGAGGCAGCCTACAGGAGGGAGGTGGCCAGTCTGGTGTCATGGTGCGGAGACAACAACCTCACCCTCAACACGGACAAGATGAAGGAAATGATAGTGGACATGAGAAAGGAGAGATGAACGCATCAGCCACTGTTCATCCGGGAGCTTGAAGTGGAGAGGGTGAGCAACTTTAAATACTTTGGTGTCCACATCAGTGAGGACCTCACTTGGACACCTCACATCACGCAGCTGGTCAAGAAGGCCCAACAGCAGCTGTATTTTCTGAGGAGGCTGAGGACGTTTGGCATGTCACCTTAGATCCTCAGCAACTTCTACAGCTGCATCATCGAGAGTGTACTGACCAACTGCATCACTGTGTGGTACGGCAGCACTACTGTCATGGACCGCAAAAGCCTGCAGAGAGTGGTGAAGACTGCGCAGAAGATCATCAGGACTCAACTGCCCTCTCTGCAGAGCATCTACCACCGCAGAGTCCACAGGAGAGCTGCTTCCATCTTCAAAAACCCATCCCACCCCCAGCACGAACTGTTCACACTTCTATCCTCAAGACGGAGGTACAGAAGTGTGAAATGCAGGACCTCAAGACTGAAGAACTCTTTCTTCCCCTCTGCCATCAGACTCCTAAACAGCTGACAGGAGTTTGCAGGTGTAGTGTTTAGTGTCAGGTGTTAGTGCCAGGTGTAGTGTTTAGTGTCAGGTGTTAGTGCCAAGTGTAGTGTTTAGTGTCAGGCTTTAGTGTCAGATTTAAGTGCCAAGTGTAGTGTTTAGTGTCAGGTGTTAGTGCCAAGTGTAGTGTTTAGTGTCAGATGTTAGTGCCAAGTGTAGTGTTTAGTGTCAGGTGTTAGTGCCAAGTGTAGTGTTTAGTGTCAGGTGTTAGTGCCAGGTGTAGAGTTTAGTGTCAGGTGTAGTGTTTAGTGTCAGGTGTTAGTGCCAGGTGTAGTGTTTAGTGTCAGGTGTTAGTGCCAAGTGTAGTGTTTAGTGTCAGATGTTAGTGCCAAGTGTAGTGTTTAGTGTCAGGCTTTAGTGTCAGATGTTAGTGCCAAGTGTAGTGTTTAGTGTCAGGTGTTAGTGCCAAGTGTAGTGTTTAGTGTCAGATGTTAGTGCCAAGTGTAGTGTTTAGTGTCAGGCTTTAGTGTCAGATGTTAGTGCCAAGTGTAGTGTTTAGTGTCAGGTGTTAGTGCCAAGTGTAGTGTTTAGTGTCAGATGTTAGTGCCAAGTGTAGTGTTTAGTGTCAGGTGTTAGTGCCAAGTGTAGTGTTTAGTGTCAGATGTTAGTGCCAAGTGTAGTGTTTAGTGTCAGGTGTTAGTGCCAAGTGTAGTGTTTAGTGTCAGATGTTAGTGCCAAGTGTAGTGTTTAGTGTCAGGTGTTAGTGCCAGGTGTAGAGTTTAGTGTCAGGTGTAGTGTTTAGTGTCAGGTGTTAGTGCCAGGTGTAGTGTTTAGTGTCAGGTGTTAGTGCCAGGTGTAGTGTTTAGTGTCAGGCTTTAGTGTCAGGTGTTAGTGCCAGGTGTAGTGTTTAGTGTCAGGTGTTAGTGCCAAGTGTAGTGTTTAGTGTCAGGTGTTAGTGCCAAGTGTAGTGTTTAGTGTCAGGTGTTAGTGCCAAGTGTAGTGTTTAGTGTCAGGTGTTAGTGCCAGGTGAAGAGTTTAGTGTCAGGTGTTAGTGCCAAGTGTAGTGTTTAGTGTCAGGTAGTGCCAGGTGTAGTGTTTAGTGTCAGGTGTAGTGTTTAGTGTCAGGTGTTAGTGCCAGGTGTAGTGTTTAGTGTGAGGTGTTAGTGCCCTAACCCGCACTCACACTACAGAGATGTGATGAAGACAGACAGCAAATTACAGTCAGGTTATTAAAGTCTTCTCTTATTAATCAGAACACACAGCAAAACAGGGCTTAGAACATCAACAATAACTATTAATCTATATTATTATTATTGTTATTATTATTATTATTATTATTATTATTATTATTATTATTATTATTATTATTTAGACCAAGTACCTTCAGTGTGTTTATCTGTAAGTGGCCCAGCTGAAGACTGCAGTGTTCTGTACAAACTTTGTAAATAAATCATTTTATAATTATATTTAATGTGTTTACAGGATGATCTGTTGATCTGTACTGTGGAACATCATCATGAGCATCAGCTGAAACACCAGAGCTGTAGTTCTACCATCACACACACACACACACACACACACACACACACACACACACACACACACACACACACACACACACACACACACACACACACACACCAGGAGTTGTCCTTATATTCTCCCAGATGAAACTGTGTTCTACATTTTAAATGGTCTTCTGCCTCGTAATTTAAATGAAATTTGAATTGTGAAAAAGATCAAGTCTCTGTTTGTCCACCTGGTGGCGCTACAGAGCAGTAAAGTTAGAGCCACAAACTGAGCTACAAACACTAATGATGTTTGAGTAATTCATCATTAGCAAGATTAAAAATCTGATGATGTAATTAAAATAATTAATTCAGTGCTTTCACTGGGAATGAGGATGAATATGTATACACACTTATACACATGTATACATACTTATACACACATACACATGTATACACACTTATACACACACATGCTTATACACACACATGCTTATACACATGTATACACACTTATACACATGTATACATACTTATACACACATACACATGTATACACACTTATACACACACATGCTTATACACATGTATACACACTTATACACATGTATACACACTTATACACACATACACATGTATACACATCTATGCACATGTATACACATCTATACACATGTATACACACTTATACACACGTATACACACTTATACACATATACACATCTATACACATGTACACACATCTATACTCACTTATGCACACGTATACACACTTATACACATCTATACACTCTTATACACACATACACATCTATTGACACTTATACACACTTATACACACATACACATGTATACAATACTTAATACACATACACATGTATACACACTTATACAATACTTATACACACGTATACACACTTATACACTATTATTTTTATATAAAGGGACTCGTTTTAAAAGAAAAAGGCATTATGAGCAATGTAAGTCTGTGTGAGCTTCGATGGTAAAGTCATTTGCCTCTCAGTGTAGAGGTTGCTGGTTCAAATCCAGCTCATCACCACACTCTGTATGTCCACTGATGATGGAGGTGAGTGAGTGGAGCAGGTAAATAAGGTGTGGAGTCTGAGTTTAATGGACAAGAAAAAAAAAGAGGTGATTGATAAGTTTTACAGCAGTTCCTTTATTAACGCAAAATGAAGTCAAACCTCTCACTTCCTTTTCCTTGCTCTGCCCCTGGGGGGCAGCTGCCCTGTACCTTCCACATCTCTTATCCTGAACCATCTACACTCAGGATCCTGGAGTCCTGGCTGGGGCTTGAACCAGCAACCGCTCAACCCAGAGGCGATGCACGTCCACATGAGCTACAGGAACTCTTACTTACACGACACATTATAGACCTTTTCACCTTCATCTAACAAACCCTGAGGAAAACAAACCATCACACAGACTTGAACCAGGAGCTCACACACCAGAGTCTGTGACACTAACCCCTACACCACTGAAGGACAAAGGATGATGATGCTGTGTGTTGGATGTTTGTCTTAATAAAGAAAGTAATTGAGGTGTTTAAAGCTAACACAGACTTGAACCCAGAACAGCTTGCACCAGCATCTGTGACACTGACCACTACACCACCTCAGCCCCGCTGATGCACATGTATACTGGACCTTTGTCTTAATAAATGGCTCAAAGTCGATACCCACATACACCACATACACCACAGTCCATGACAGTACAGCTGGGGTGCTGCTGCTCTTTGGCCTCACTAAAAGCATCACAGAGCTCAAGCTCAAAGCCTCAAGCTGTTTAAAAACCATCTAAAACCAGGAACTAACAGCACAGAACTAACAACTGCACCATTAATTACAGGACAAGGGGCAGTTTGTGTAATGGACCTCATGCACCACTCTAGGGCAGGTTGTGGGGTTGTTTACTGCACTTTTTTCTAAATAAAAGGCTCTTAGTGTGCCAGTGAAGCATGTGAAGCTAAACCAATCACACACCTGGGGCACTAACCCCAATACCACTGCACTGTTTCTCTCTGTCTCTGTGTAAACTGGAGGCTAAACCTGATGCAGTCCTCTGCTCTTGTAGCTCCTCCACCTTCATATTCAACATGTTGTTCATTCTGAGGTTCTTTTCCGCTCACCTTTGTTGATTTGAGTGATTGTGGTCACTGTGGTCCTGTGAGCTCTGGATGTTCTCCTCTGATCTCTCATTAACGACGCTCCCCGGATGCTTTACTATTGTGAGACTGTTGTGTGTGAGACTTTAATCTCACAGACTGCTGATCTCCTGTCAGTCAGTCACTAAATCACTTCTCCTCGTTCTGATGTTTATAGTGTTGAGATATTTAGATGGACGAGCAGATGTTAGTGTGTGGATCTTTCTCTAACACAATGACCTACTGTTGAAGGAAACAACTTTTACACTAAAAGTAAAATCACAACAGCGTCATTAGACATTTAACTCCATATTTATATATTTGACTTGATAGTTATAGATTTCCCTCGACACCATTTTGAAGAGTTCGGCTCTTTATTTATTTATTTGTGCTTTAAACGAAGTGAAATGCAGACGTTTGTGTTCCTTTCTAGGGGAATTTGAGTTATAATAAACCCCAGAAGATGACGAGAGCACTGAAGATAAAACAGACACAAATAAAGGCACCTGGAACAAGATTTTAAGGGACAAAGTAAAAATTTGATTTATTTGTTAACATCTTAAAACCAACACTAACATTTTAAACCAGATGAAAACAGACTCCGAGTACCGAGCATTTAAACCGAGAGAAAATTAAAAGCTAAAATGAGGAAAAACTGGGAAAAAGCATTAAAAGAAGACATTAAGGCAGAAAGACACCCTGGTGGAGGGAGGACAGAAAGGAGGAAAACAGCACTGACGATTCCTCTCCTAACGAAGCGTCTTAAATTAGCCGATGATGTCAGATAGCTCATTTCTGAGATACTTTAACATCTAATCTGTTTCTGGGCCACAAAGTGCATAAAGGAGGAAGAGGAGGAGATTCAGAGACCTTTCAGAAGCCGAGAGAGAGAAAGAAACAACGAACGAATTGAAAAACACCGAATACGTCGCTGAAAGGTTCCAGTGTGAGGCTCAGCTTTAAGAAGCAGTCGATTTACAGTTTCATCTCAAACCAACCTTCAGGTTAACTGCAGATAAATAAACAGCACTGAAACGTCAGTGAGGCTCAGGCTGGACGTGAAAACACGTGAGTTGCACACGTGAGTGATGTAATTACTTATTGGTTGCGATTTAAAATCACCTCGATATAAAATAAATGTACAGTAAGATAAACAGGATGCTGTAGTGTCAGGATGTGGTGATTAAATCTTCATGCGCTCTGGGCTCCAACGGTTTCTACAGAAACAACACAGTAAAACAGGCCTGGGTTAGAAAATTGTACCACACAAGGGGTGTGTGTGTGTGTGTGTGTGTGTGTGTGTGTGTAGAGGAGTTGTGTACAGGAGTGGTGTAGAGTTACCAGGCTCTTTGAGTGCTTCTGCATTGCCTACAAGTCCATTCTGCTCCTCTGTGTTTCCGTTCAGGATCTCACTGGTCAGATTATTGTTCCTCTGTTCCTCTAAGATCTGCTTACACAGCTCCTCCTACACACACACACACACACACACACACACACACACACACACACACAGACACAGACAGGACACCACACACACAGACACACACACAGACACACACACAGACACACACACAGACACACACACAGACACACACACAGACACACACACAGACACACACACAGACACACACACACAGACACACACACAAAATATTATTTCTTTATTTACACAGAAGTGCAGTAAGCAGGATTTTTAAAACCACACACACACCTCACACATCACCGCCAGCTGCATCGGGACGTCTTCAACCTTGACGAAATCCTCCTCATCAGATTTCTGACTAGTGTTTCCAGACCCAACCTCCTGAGAGATAAACACACAGACACACACATTTCTCTACCTTCACCCATAATGTACAGTATAATTAAAGCACAATCAGTGGCTAATGGAGTGTGTGTGTGTCCATACATCTGCGTTAACTAGAACAGGCGAGTCAGTCTGAGGGCTTGCTGTGGTGGAGTCATGAGGACTCATCTGAAGGGAGGGTGATGGAGACAGCAGAATTGTCCTTGCTGTGTGTGTGTGCGCGCTCAGCCCCAGCATCTCGCTCGTCCTCCATCACCTCTATAGACTCTGAATTAGAGCTCTTCACTGCAGGTGTAAAGATCACTGAATTATAACAGGAAGTGGCTCATGGTTAGTCACACAGTATAATAAATATAATATTACACATGTAGTGTGGATAAAAGGAAAGACGTTTAGAACACATACACATACACACACACACACAAACACACACACCTTCAGTACTTTCAGTGCTCTCGTGGTCTGACTTGGTCTCCTGCGCAGCTACATTTAGTAAAACTCTGTTACACTGCAACACAAACATTACAGTTTTACACTGAATATAATCCTCATAAACAAGACCTGTCTCCAACAGGAACCACAAGAACATAAAACAAAAGACTGAGGATGGAAACCATCACCATGACGACAGGAAATCAACACCATTATCGGTTCAGTGAGACATGACTCAAGTTGTAAGACAACAAAAAGAGCAAAGCTGTTTATTTACAGCTCGAGTGGTGGAAACCGAAACTGATGTGAAAACACAGGAGACTTTAAACAGTCTGCTAAAATTTCTTACATGATGATAAATCCCAAAAAGTGCACAAAGCTTCCTATAGACTCCAATGTGGAAGAATGAGGTTGTGCACAATTCTAAATTCAACACACACACACACACCTGCGAGGGTTCTGCGGTGTTGTCCGAGTCCTGCAGGGATGTCTGAACTTCTACAGATCCAGCCTCAAACTCCTCAACCTCCTCGACCTCGTTCTCGTCCTCACCGCTGCCGTAGTTATTCAGCGCCTGTGTCTCTGCTTTGGACAAGCCTTAAGACACACAGACACAGGAAATGAACCTAAATCATTAAGTACCGCTAAACAAACGACACTCTAAACATCTCTAAGAGATAAAATGAGCAGAGAGAAAATGTGCTGGTTAATTCATTCCTATTTTCCTGAACACAAATCAGTAGACGAGGCCGTGTCAGACAAACGCACTTATAGACAGCGGCAGTCCGTCTCCTTCCTCTTCGTCTTCCTCCTCAGAGACGTCCCTGCTCGGTTTTTCATCTGTTTGTTCTCTCTCTCCGTTGAGACAGAGACTTGTCCTTCCCTGCTCCGTCTCGTCTCTGTCCTACAACATTAACACACACAAACGTTACGTATAAAACACTGGGACAGCGAGAGCTCGTTACAACACACTAATAATTAAAATAAAAGTGTCATTAGCGTTCAGAGCCGACTCACTTTGTCCTCATCAAAATAAGAAGGTGAGAAGGTCTTTTCTCCTTCACACTTCTTCCCCTAATGGACAAAAACAAACCTGATTTAGTGCCATTAGGAAAAATTAAATCTCTAGATATTTTCATGAACTACACCACAATATAAAAACATATTAAACATGTATTTTATATTATTTATAAAATGTATATATTGGCAATAAAACACACACACACACAGTACCTCATTGGGGGGGGTGTGCTTAGTGGGCGTGGTCTGTGTGTGTCTTTTAGGGCGGTGTGTGTTCTGGTCGAGGTCTTGCATGAGCCTGAAGAAGGCAAGTTCATTAAAGAGGATCTCAGAGACGTCCACCAGCAGATCCTCACCGCAGTCCTGCAGCGTTCGGCCGACAAACTTACTCAGGGAATCCTACACACACGTACACACACACACACGTGTACACACACGATAAACATCAATAATGTACTACCTGATGTAATACTAATAGTAACTTATTGCCGTTTGTGTAAACATGAACCCAGGACAGAATGGTTGTGTACCTGTAGAATTCCTCCCAGTTGTTTGTGAAAGAATCGCATGAACTCTCGGCTGTCATCGTTTTGCTGAATCAGTGTCAGGACCATGCGTCTAACTGACGTCAGGAGACGCAGAGAACAAACCTCGCCCATGTGCTCCTGTCACACACACACAGGGACAGACAGACACACACACACACACAGGGACAGACAGACACACACACAGGGACAGACAGACACACACACACACAGGGACAGACAGACACACACACACAGGGACAGACAGACACACACACACACAGGGACAGACAGACACACACACACACACACACACACACACAGAGACAGACACACACACACAGGGACAGACAGACACACACCCACACACAGGGACAGACAGACACACACCCACAGGGACAGACAGACACACACCCACAGGGACAGACAGACACACACCCACAGGGACAGACAGACACACACCCACAGGGACAGACAGACACACACCCACAGGGACAGACAGACACACACACCCACAGGGACAGACAGACACACACACACAGGGACAGACAGACACACACACACACAGGGACAGACAGACACACACACACACAGGGACAGACAGACACACACACACACAGGGACAGACAGACACACACACACAGGGACAGACAGACACACACACACAGGGACAGACAGACACACACACACAGGGACAGACAGACACACACACACAGGGACAGACAGACACACACACACAGGGACAGACAGACACACACACACAGGGACAGACAGACACACACACAGGGACAGACAGACACACACACACAGGGACAGACAGACACACACACACAGGGACAGACAGACACACACACACAGGGACAGACAGACACACACACACAGGGACAGACAGACACACACACACAGGGACAGACAGACACACACACACAGGGACAGACAGACACACACACACAGGGACAGACAGACACACACACAGGGACAGACAGACACACACACACAGGGACAGACAGACACACACACAGGGACAGACAGACACACACACACAGGGACA
>NC_083461.1:39850960-39855960 GCF_030014155.1 Tachysurus vachellii | reverse complement strand
CACACAGACAGACACACACACACAGACAGACACACACACACAGACAGACACACACACACAGACACACACACACACAGACACACACACACACACAGACACACACACACACACAGACACACAGACACACACACCTGAAGTGAGAACAGCGCCCTCTGGCGAAGGTAGTCTGTGTTGAGAAGCTGCAGCTCATGGAAGAGCTCAATGAGGAAGTGTGGACGAGACTCGTTCTGCGAGATCAGAGTGGCCACTTCTGAGTAGATCGTCTCCCTCAGAGCCTCAAACAGGGAGAAGTCACTGCTGCCATCTACACACACACAGACACACACACAGTCAACCATCTAATGTTGAAAGAAGTGTGATAAAGGAATTAAACCAAGAAAATTCTTCTATAATTTATTTTAGTAAAGGTGTCTTTGCCCTTCAGTCTCAAGGACTTTTACTCCACAACACAGAATTACACTACATTGTTAAACAGTATTAAGACGTTAATGAATGATGTTAAGTGCATGTAAAGTGCCATATTGCCTAAATATGAGCTAATAGCAGAAAGCGGGGTTTAGTTTACCTGGAGCTTCGGTGCATGCAATTTGGTTAGAGAGAAATGGGGTTCTCCATGCATACGCTGCTGTGAGACACATTAAAAACCAAAAATGAAGCATACACACAAACACACACAATGGAACAAGGTGGGGAAAATAATGTCAACTGGATCGGGATGAATAACAAAACGATACAGAACAGTGTATTTATCTCAATTCTGTGATTTAAATCTCAGCGGCTGCTCAGATTCTCCCGGTGGTGTGTAAAAAAATACGGCGTGTGTAGACGGACCTGAGGAGAGGTCATTGTGCTTCTTGGTCTTGCTGTCCAGTTTCTCCTGGGTAAGCTTGTCCAGGAGGCTCTGGTTTGAATCTCGGGGTCTTGGCTGAGCCGAGCGCTCTCGTCCTCTCTCCCTCCCCTTTTCCTGCTCATGATTAAGCTCTGAGGCACTCGAAACACTGTCACTGTCCAAACCTGTTCAGGAGCAGAGCTAACCTTCAGAATCACTGAGTTTATTCAAACATAAAACCTTTTTAAGGAAGAAACACGAGTACAAAATACATTCATGTTAAACATTTATATTTATGTGTTTGAGTGTTTTATTTGCTCCTCACCAGCGTTGTTGTGGTTCTTGGACCTCCAGCGTCGGTTCTTTGGTGTTTTGTCTCTGGATGCGAGGCTGGCCTGAGCAGAGGCTTTGCGTCCAGGTCTGAAGCTCTTTGTGATGGTGGAGGGGTCGATACGGTCGTGCACACTGCTCAAGGAATCATGGGAGTCCGGCCGCCCTCGGTCACTGCCTCGTTTGTCACATGACCTGTTCAGGGAGGAGTTCAGCCAGCTGGAGTTTTTAGAGTCATCTTGTGAGCTGAGAGAGACGAGTGATACAGAGACAAGGAAGTGTGTTATTAGACCAAATCTTTGTGAGTAAATCAGAGATTTCATAGACACTAAGTACCGTGTGTGTGCGTTGTTAAGGGGGGTCCTCTGTAGCGGAGGTGGGAAGCTCATGTACTCTGTTTTTAGGGACATGTTGGGGTCAGGCTGCTGATCTGGGCTGGCCTGAGCTCCTGATGCCTGCTGCATCTCTGAACCCACAGGTGGGAACATGGGAGAGAGATTAAAGCCTAAAAATGACAAAATAAAGGGAGAATGTTATTGACCAACTAAACACAGTCCCAATAACCAAACTGTTAAGTCACTGTAAGCCGTCAGACAGCCATTTCCCTTAATATCAATCCAACCGATCTAAACAAAGCTCCTGCTGTAACCAGCTGTAATCACACATCATAACGTATTTGTGCTGTCAGGATCTTCACCAGTTCTTCTCTCGATAATAATAATAAGCAAATCTTTAGTAAAGAATACAGTGTCAGAGTTTGTGTGCGTTACTGACCGGTGATGAGAGGGGAAAAGTTGTTCATGTTAAGCGTGTTGATAGAAGGGAAGGGTAGGAATGGTGAGGGAGAGACGGAATCCTGCCCAGTGTTCTGATGCTGCTGTTGCCCCGAGGATGGCTGCTCTTGCTGTCGAAGGAGGTCATTGAGAGTTTGCTTCAACCTGCACAAGGTAATCAGCCGTCAGTTACAATGAAGGAGGAGCAGCCTGCATGCTCCACTGAACAAGGTGTGGACTGGACTGTGTGTGTGTGTGTGTGAATATGTTTAAACCTATTGATGTTGTTCTGTTGCCAGGCGAGTTGTGTGTAACAGTGGTTGAGCTGGTGCATGATGATGGGAACCTGCGGTGCACCCAGGTTATTTGGCAACATGTTATACGGTGTCGTCAGCATGGACTGCAACATGCACGACAGAGTCTTCACAAACAGACACAGAGAGAAAGAGAACAATTTTAAGAGGGTGAAGAAAAAAAAAAAAGAAAAACACAAACACACAAACCTTTCCAGCTGAATGTAAATCTTGTGTGTGTGTGTGTGTGTGTACCTGCTGGTCCTGCAGCAGCATCTGACACATGGCTGTGCTGAAGTCCAGCTGTCTCTGCAGTTGTGTGGTTTGCTCCTGCCAGTGTGTCTGAGTGTGTGTAGCGTTCTCTGTGACTGACAGGTCAGCAGCCCAGCGCAGGTTTTCCTGCCTCTTTGCCCCTCTGGGATTGGGGCAAGGCTGAGCTCTGGTGCAACTTGGAGATGAAGCCTTTACACTATCAGTGAACAGTGTCTCATTATGTAAAACACACAAAACAATCAATAGGCAAAACAAAAAGTGTGTGTGTGTGTACACACCTGTCCCTGTTCTTGCCACTGCTGCTGGGCTTCCTGTTAGAGTACGAGTGTGGTTCATCAGAGGAGCTTGACTCTGCTCCCTCGTCTTCATCCTCATCTTCATCATCTTGTGCACCAATCTCAGATTGGTAATCATCTTCATCATCATCATCATCCTCCTCACCCAGTGGACACTGCGTAGAGCCGCCCCACGTTGCCATGGTTCTGACAAAACATCCACAAATTACAAATCAATCAACTGAATAATCAATAAAAAAGTGTTACCAGTTTACACATAGTTTAATACAGCTGTGAATTCTTATTTAAAAGGTTTGACACAAATATTGCTGCCGTTATGTGTAGTAAGTGTGCACCTGTCATCTGGGGTAAAGCTGTGTGTAGGGAGCACATCACTCCTCCTCTGCTGCTCGGCCATCAGACTTTCCAGATGTTTCCGTCGTTGCCTCAGTTCCTCACGCAGGACCTGGTGTCTGCGCATCTCTGACCACAACTGAGAGATATACAGGAACAAAAAAAAAAAAAAACACAGTGACTTTAAGGGAAGAAAAAACGCCCTAGGATCTAGGAATTCCTACTTGTACAATTTAGACAGACTTCAACAACAGGGTCGACTCAAACTGGCAACTCGGTGCATCAACACAGTTCTACAAAGGAAAAAGAAAGACACCTCGTTGTCTGTAATGGTAACAGGCGCAGGCTCGGTGGTGTGTTTGAGCACGGCGGTGTTACTCTTGGTTGATGTGGAAGGGGCAACAGCAGGAGTGGAAGCTGCAGCTGGGATCTTCTTCATCATCATCACACCGCTCGCCGCACTCGACGTAGATGACTGCACAGAAAGTTGTGTCAGCTTTATGTATAACAGGAGATGATAGAAAAGAGCGCATCCTGGACTGACCCCAGTGATTTGTGGTGACGACAAAATGTTCTATTAGTAAGGTGAGGAGCGACGTACCTGTAGATCAGGACAAGCCCACTGCAGGTCCTGGATTTTGCCCTGGATTTCCACCAGCCTCTGTCTCTCCTCATGAAGCTGCTTTAGCTCCTGCTGCTGCTGTCTCAGCTTCTCCTCGTACAGCTTCTCTCTGACACACACACACAAAACATGTCTTTAAAGACAATTCCATCTACATTTGAGACAAAATGTTCATGTGATTAGCTTTTGTTTGTACATTAATAAGTCTGCAATGTAACAAAAAGATATTTTGCCAAATTAAAATATTAAAGTGTACTAAAAACTGCCTTCATGTTTCTCTCAGACACACACACACAGACACAGAGACACACAGACACGCACACAGAGACACATACAGACACACACACAGACACAGACACACACACACCTGGCTGAGTCAGACAGCGCAAGTTCTCTCTTGGCCCGTGGTGCAGTTGTTCGGATGTTGTTGGGTTGCTGCTGCAATCCTTCTTCCTCATTGGCTGCTGTGGTGTCTGTGTCATCACTCTGCACAACACACACACACACACACACACACATTAATTACCGCTTTATCTTTTTAGCATAATTTGTTAACTCCAGTAATTTCCAAAACCTCATCACGGACCTGCACCATGGCGACAAGCTCACGGAGCTGCTGCAGTTTCTGCTTGGCTGTTTGGAGACGATGAACTTTCTGAGCAAACTCTGCGTCATCTGCGATGCTGCTTCGGCGACTGGACCCTGAACCAGAGCTCTCTCTTCTTCCTCTCCTCCCTCCATCTTCCTCCTCGGCTCCATCATCATTGTCCTCGTCATCTTCCTGTCCGTTCCCGTGCTTAGTACCGTTGTAGGAGCCATCTCGGTTATACTGGCACTCTGAGCACAAGGGAGATGGTTTGGTTGGACATAAACTGTACATAGAAATGAATATAAAATGTAATTATAGTAAT
This sequence comes from Tachysurus vachellii, assembly GCF_030014155.1. Taxonomy (NCBI): domain Eukaryota; kingdom Metazoa; phylum Chordata; class Actinopteri; order Siluriformes; family Bagridae; genus Tachysurus; species Tachysurus vachellii. The sequence continues at coordinate 39,851,300 of NC_083461.1, read as the reverse complement.
AATAAAAATGTACACCGACGGTGCTAATCAAAGCAAATAAATATGTAGACTGACTAAAAGAAACAAAAGTAAAAGATAATAAATATGAAGACATGTTGTAACAGAGAGCTGACCTATAACAGAGGGCACGTTGAGGCTACGCAGGTTAGCAGCTGAGCGGTTGTTGACCTCACACTGAGAGTTTAGACGACTGACTCTGTTGTTGGAGCTGCTGCAAGCGTTCGTCAGTGTGTTCATGTCCATCCAGTTAGATGTGGACTGAGGCGGAGCAGGGTTTCTGACACACACACACACACACACAGACAGACAGACAGAGACACACACAGACAGACAGAGACAC
>NC_083461.1:39833460-39848460 GCF_030014155.1 Tachysurus vachellii | reverse complement strand
CTGTAGTCTCTGTTACAACTGAAACACACACACAGTCAGACCTAACATGTACATGACAAGCAATACCTGCATATGTGTGTGTGTGTGTGTGTGTGTGTGTGTGTGTGTGTGTGTGTGTGTGTCTAACCGGTGTCGTCCATCGTGTGTTCGACTCGGTTCTGCATGGTGAGCAGGGCGGCCTGTCGGTTCTGCAGCTCTCGCAGCTCCTCCTGCTGCTGCAGCATCTTTTGCAGAAGGTCATGCTGCTTGCGCAGGTTTTCCAACTCCTCCTTCTGCTGACCCTCAACCCGGTAACACTGACAAAAAAAAAACAAAAAAAAAAAAAGGGAGTGAGAGTGACAATAAATGGAAGGAAATCTTCCATCAACAACAGAAATCTAATTTCAACAACAGCTGATTAACAGCAGCTCAGTCACGCTTATAATAATAATAATGATAAAGCAATACAACCGTGAGACTGAACACACATCTATGCTGACTGAGGAGGTGAGAGAGGGGACAGGGTGCATTGTGGGTACTCACGGTGGGATCAGCGGCTTCTGACCGAGGCTCTAAGTTCAGAGACGTGCTCTCGGCCATCGAGCCCGAACACACCGCCGAGTCCACCGTGGCACCTTCATCCTCCTCCTCTTCCTCCTCATTCTCTCTCGCCTGGAACACAGACCGAGATTGTTATAGTGTTTAATATAGACGTCTCCCTCACCGCTCAAAGCCGACACTTACGTATAGCGCATTTTAACGTGATCTATACATTTTATAGACACTAGTGAGGTACCAAAATATTCATAGGTCAATGGGGAGACAATTCTAAATTTTCCTCAATCTCAATGAAGTTGATATATCAAAATGTTGATTTTGAATATTTCTGTTGCGTGCCCCAGATGACACTCTCTCTCTCAGAGCAGAGTGAGGCTGATAATCAAGCTGAGAGAGAGAGAGCGAGAGAGAGTGTCCTACATAGAGCCCTACCACATTCATCAAGCACACAGCAAAGACACAATTACACACACACACACCATCTAAAACTCTTAAAACACACAAGTATAACTAATTCTATCAGATCAAAGCACTTTATGCCCAGAACAAACTGAAGTACAGAAGAAAAGCACGAGACAATGGATCTGAGCTAACAACTGATACGGTTTTAACGTCTTAAAGCTAATGCTATTTTAACTGTGGGCGTTCTTTCACTGCTATTGTTCTCATTACAGATAACAAAAGCTCACTGAATTCAGTGCAAGTCAAAGCACTGCACAGAATAACTGTACTGTTTAAACACACAATGGAGGAGAACTGAATAAGAAAGGGAGAGGGAGAGGGAGAGGGAGAGAGAGAGGGGGAGACAGAGAGGGAGACAGAGAGGGAGACAGAGAGGGAGACAGAGAGGGAGACAGAGAGGGAGACAGAGAGGGAGACAGAGAGAAAGAGAGAATGAAAGAGAGAGAGAATGAAAGAGAAAGACAGACAGAGAGAGACAGAGACAGAGAGAGGGAGAGAGAGAGAGAGAGAGAGAGAGAGAAAACAGGGAGCAAGAAACAGAAAGTCCGAGATAAACAAAAAATGTGTCAGAATGAGTAAAGCACACAGAGAGAGAAAGACACAGAGAGAAGGAGAAGGACAGAGACAGAAAGAATGAGAGATACACAAAATAAGGACGAATGGTAGTGAGGATGGTGAGGCGTTTACTACACACTACAGCTTGCATTGCATCGTTTCTCTCAGCGCTTTCTAAACTTTTACTTTCACACAGATAAACAACAGTCTTGCACTGTGTGTAAAAGCACTAATACAGAATTTATCAGTATTTCTGACTCAGGCTCCTTTTAATTTTGAGCTCAGTTTGTAATATCAAAAATACAAACAATACCAGGTTTAATGAAGAATTAAAACACACAGCTAAATAATCATGTAGCAGAAAGCAAAGCAGAGAGAGAGAGTGAAATTTAGTGTGCAAGAGTGTGTGTGTGTGTGTGTAATACTTACCAGCATCTTCTGCAAAAAGCGCAAATAAGATTTCTCCTGTTCCTTCAGGTGTGTGATGAGGTGAGAGAGGCGCTCGACATTAGCCGGAACGTCGTTCTTCTCCAGCAGGTCGTCCCTCATAGAGCTGGCTCTGCTAATGTACTCACGGATCTGCACCAGCTTACTGACCACCTACCACATACACACAAGTGAGTGAGTTAGTGAGTGTGTGTGTGTGTCAGAGAGAGGGAGAGGGAGAGGGAGAGAGCAAGAGAGAGGGAGAGAGAGGGAGCAAGAGAGAGAGAGAGAGAGAGAGAGAGAGGGAGAGAGAGGGAGAAAGAGAGGGACAGAGGGAGCAAGAGAGAGAGAGAGAGAGAGAGAGGGAGAGAGAGAGGGAGCTAGAGAGAGAGGTGGATCTAGATCAAATTCCAGAGAAACACAGATGTACACACAACCTTTACCGAGAGAGAGAGAGAGAGAGAGAGAGAGAGAGAGAGGGAGAGGGAGAGAGAGAGAGAAAGAGAAAGAGAGGGTGAGTGAGAGGAGTACACTGAGACACAGCAGTAGCGTATTTTTAAACTGTGGCCTAAATTCGCCCCAGAGCTCCAGCTCTCATCTGTGCTCCAGTTTCTGACAAGATCAAACCTCCTTCTCACTCACACACACACACACACACCTTTTAATCAGCTGCTAATTCTGTAACAGTCAAAACTCACTCCAAATTCTAAATAATTTGTTAATTACATAAAATGTGTTGTTAAATTTTATTATTTAACAATATATAACCGCTAATCATTGAAAAATACTCTACATCTCGTTAGGGCATTTCACCTGCCAACACTCACCTGGCTGCTGTCGATTGCCGATTCTTCTCTCCTGTCCACCAGGGGGCCTCCTGAGGCTTTCGCAGCTCCATGTGGCTCATTTACAGGTAGGACGGGTACCACAGGCACTGGAGCAAACAGCTCCTTCCCCAGGCTCTGTTTCTTAGCTTCTTTACCCCCCGCAGTCGTAGCAGGTGGGGCAGAAGCAGAAGAATCTCCGCTCTTGTTAGTGTTGACGTGAAGCGGGAGAAAGTTGAAGGGTTTCTTGGGCTCAGAGGAAAGCTGACGCTGGTTGTTGGCTGCAGTGACGCGTCCCTGGGAGTCACTACCGATGCTCCTCTGTGGAAGAAAACAAATGAACGTTTCAGTGTTTAAAACACAAAGACAAGCTAGAACATTGTTCCTTCACGGCATATTTAAACAAACCCGTAGGACTCCGTCTTATAAAAATGAGTTATTTAAAAATTAAACTGCAGCCACAAAGCAAAGAGTTGGCATGATTAATAAATATATATTTGTTATAATCATTAAATTTAACAAAGAACATATCTGAGTTTAAAAAAAAAAAACACCACAATATTCTTGGACCTCTAATTCTATTCCAAAGCAAACCGGTAAGTTTAAGTCTACAAGTTGCCGTGGTAACCGATCCCGATTTGGTCTCACCCTTGTATCTTGAAAGCAGAAGTCTACAATCTTCATGATTCTTGTTATTCCACTGATTTTTTCCTAACACAGGTGATGCGTGCGTCTTTACCTCGTCTAGGTCTGTGAAGTTAATGCGCTGCCGCAGGCGGTCGAGCTCGGCCTGATCAGGGACAGACATCTGTGTAGTGTATTTGATGTGAGGAAAGGAGTGTGGCGTTCTTGCTCGCCTACGCCCTGCCCCTGGTGTCGACTCCGGAGAGATGTCATTGGTTAGGCGGCTCTCAGACACGGCAGAGAGCTTCTTCCTGTTCTTCTCTGATGACCGGTTCGCCTTTTTCTGCTGAACACCCCAGTCCTGGGACAGCAAAAAAAAATACATTGAAAAAGGTTACACAAATCTTTTTTTCTAATATTTATTAAACATTAAATGGACAACATGGAAGACAAACTCTCCATATTAATAACACAATTAGATACATAACACAGGTCTTAAGTTATTCTGAAGTTATACATTCTGTATGTTTGTGAGTGAGAATGAGTGAGTGAGTGAGTGAGTGAGTGAGTGAGTGAGTGAGTGAGAGAGAGAGAGAGAGAGAGACCATGTTATTGAGCCGGTCATCCAGGCTGCCGTTGCTAACAGTCCAATTGTGCAGCTCCTGTTCGTCATCAAATGGGACTCCACCTGTCGCCATTTTATCCCCTCAGCAAAAGCTGCCGAAAACACACACACACACACACACACACACACACACAGAATTAAACACAGCACTTTCTTATCTGCTAAAACTAACTGTACAATGTGCCTCTATGACAGTGAAAGTGATCAGATATCGCTGAGCTGAAGCTAAGGTGTATAACTGCTGTAGATAGTTAACATAAAAATTCCCCAACACACCACACAGACAGAGAGAGAGAGAGAGAGAGAGAGAGAGAGAGAGAGAGAGAGAGAGAGACATGGAAAACACAAACACAAAGTAGAATGCAGTGCTATCTGTACACTGTAGCTGAACACCAACACAGAACCACACTGACAAAGTACAGACCCAGCGCACACACTGGCCATAGATACGGGCCAGTATAAGAGGTCATGGCTCCCTACAGAGCAGAGAGTGTGCACACACACACACGCAGACACACACACACACACACACACACACACCATAGAGATGGGCCATTATAATGCCCCTTTTCCACCAAGGCAGTTTGAGTGCTGGTTCGGAGCCTTTATCGACAGCCAAAGCACCGGCTCTGAACCAGGAAAAATTGGTTCTTAAGTAGCACCAAAACATTGCTGGTCTAGACTTAAGAACCGCTTGTGTCAGGGGCTGTGGGCGGGGCTGTGGGTGGGGCTACTGTGACCAACAAGACAAAAGAGAACGTCGTTAGCACCATTTTTAAATCATTTCAAATCAGGATTTGCCGCGTTTGGATGCCAGTGTAGGTTCACAAAGCCATGAGCATTAACAGTAAAGCAACATCCACCATTGTTGATGTTTTTGCCGCTGCTGGCACAAGAGGTCATGGCTCCCTAAAGAGTCAAGACTGTGCACACACACACACACACACACACACACACACACACACACACACACACACACACAGGCCAGTATAAGAGGTCATGGCTCCCTAAAGAGTCAAGACTGTGCACACACACACACACACACACACACACACACACACACACACACACACAGGCCAGTATAAGAGGTCATGGCTCCCTAAAGAGTCAAGACTGTGCACACACACACACACACACACACACACAGGCCAGTATAAGAGGTCATGGCTCCCTAAAGAGTCAAGACAGTGCACACACACACACACACACACACACACAGGCCAGTATAAGAGGTCATGGCTCCCTAAAGAGTCAAGACTGTGCACACACACACACACACACACACACACACAGGCCAGTATAAGAGGTCATGGCTCCCTAAAGAGTCAAGACTGTGCACACACACACACACACACACACACACACACACACACACACACACACACAGGCCAGTATAAGAGGTCATGGCTCCCTACAGAGCAGAGTGTGCACACACTGCAATGACCCTGCCGTGGTCACGGTTGATCATTAAGAGGTCACATAACTATGACAACGTGTAGTCTGTAATCTTCCATAAAACCCCTGCAGGAATTGTATGACATTAGTTTTGTCTATATTTTGTCATTTTGACAGAAAAGAAACACTAGAAAAGAGTAAGTGCTTCCTGGAGTACAAATAAGACAAGACAGTTTTTATCTCTATATGTATTAGAACCTGGAGTTATCTGTATGGAAATGTTTACATTACTCTCATATGCTTTTATAGAATAGATTTTATTATTATGAACATTACTCTTATAAATGAAACCCTTTTTGGGGATCACTACACTGATCACACTATACGTGCACTTGTTATAAGAAGCTTCTATTTAACCAAAGTAACAATTTTAATTATGATACGGATTTTAAGCACCAAAAACAAAAGTGTTAATTATAACTTAACGTATAAATAATATATTAACAGCCATAAATATAAGCGCAGACGGTTCATTTGTGTACTTACATTTCGGCTTTAGTCGTGTAAGTGTTTTAGATCAGAAAGTTTTGAGGTAAAATCAGAACTAAGATAGAGATAAAAGTGAGATAATCCGTGTTGAAGCTGATGGAGACTGAGTGAGCGGGTGGAGGTGCAGCATCACTGCCGCCTCACAGGCGCGTTTTCCCGGGTTCCCCTCCCCTCCCCTCCCCTCCCCTCCCCTCCTTTAGTTTGTTTTGTTTGTGTAACCGTTTACCTTGTAGAGCTGTAATATAAACCGCAGTTTCCTCAGACGTAACCAAAACAAACTTTTATAAACCCGCCCAGCTTTTCTTTTCTTTTCTTTTCTTTTCTTTTCTCCTCTCAAAACCTTTAGCATCCGATGCTAACCTTTTCACCACAGGTTTTATAGCGTGCGCGCGCACCAAGGCAGATACAGATGGCGCGAGACCCCGTAACCATGGCAACATTTGCTGTTGCACGTGCGAGCACAATATAGATTTGGGGGGGGGAGTAAAACGAGTTTGTTTGACATTAAATGCACGCGCGCGCGCGCACACACACGTGACGGGATGACAGGTGAAAGAAAAACGACACGGATGATATTACATACTAGATATAACATACTGTTATTATTTATCTCGATGTTCCAGCCGCGTTCGAAAGCGATTTATGACGCTAAATCTCCACAAACGCGAATAAACACACACTCTGTTCACAGTTTCTGACGTCCTGCTGCTTGTCTAAAAGAGTTCATTTTCACCGACGACACAATATTTAAACGTTAAACTAACATGAACTATTGAGCTAACATTTATAGCCACAACACAAGGCCTAAGTTACATTAAGATACGGGACAAGTTCTAACCAGTCAGTTATCATTCGTGATAAAGGTCAATAATCCAGGAATAGAAACGTTCACTAACTATAAATCTAAAACTTATACACACTTAAACATATAATCAGAAGTTCAGAAAACACCTTAGAAGCCTGAATAGCATGAATAGCTAAGTCAGTCACTCGGTCACATACAAATTCCTACATGCTCACTATACATGTGCACTACAATACTGTTAATCTAGTGCGGTTATGCTCCCTAACTAGTACACTTCATCGCTATTTAGGACACAGCCGTGACTTCTAACCGAAAGCAGCACTACGACGCTGAGTGAATCTGATAACAAGGCTGCAGTAAAGATGCTACGTTACCTTCGAGTTTCCGTGTGTGTTCCGTGTGTAGCGTAGTGCATCCGTTACCGAACAAGACTCACACAAGTTCACAGCGACGAATAGTGTTGCAGAAAGTGCGTGAAGAAGGAGCTCCGTTCACTGACGGACTCAATGCGCCGCCATCTTTCTTTCTCCACACGAACCCGCGGAGTGATACAGGATGATCAATGCTTCCCAAATTAAAACGCATTCGTATAAACCGTGATGTGTTAATTTAGCACTATGACATACATTTACTTCAGGTAATAATAATTCTTTCGTAATCTGCACCAAATAAGTTAAAACTGATGAAAATCATGGCGCTATTTGTTTCCGCGGATGCAGAACAGACCAAGGTCAGTGTCTAGCGCCCCCTATAGGAGACATGTAAAGTTCACAATCAGATTCAGTGTCTCAGGTTTATTGGACAAGTGTGTTTACACACACAATTCGGTTCCAGCTGTTTGTGACTCTCAAAAGTACAGACATAAATAACACTATACTATACTATACTATACAGACATAAATAACACTATACTATACAATACACACATAAATAACACTATACTATACAATACACACATAAATAACACTATACTATACAATACACACATAAATAACACTATACTATACAATACACACATAAATAACACTATACTATACAATACACACATAAATAACACTATACTATACAATACACACATAAATAACACTATACTATACAATACACACATAAATAACACTATACTATACAATACACACATAAATAACACTATACTATACAATACACACATAAATAACACTATACTATACAATACACACATAAATAACACTATACTATACAATACACACATAAATAACACTATACTATACAATACATACATAAATAACACTATACTATACAATACACACATAAATAACACTATACTATACAATACACACATAAATAACACTATACTATACAATACACACATAAATAACACTATACTATACAATACACACATAAATAACACTATACTATACAATACACACATAAATAACACTATACTACACAATACACATATAAATAACACTATACTATACAATACACACATAAATAACACTATACTATACAATACACACATAAATAACACTATACTATACAATACACACATAAATAACACTATACTATACAATACACACATAAACAACACTATACTATACAATACACACACAAATAACACTATACTATACAATACACACACAAATAACACTATACTATACAATACAGATGTGATACAATAAACAGAATGAGTATTAAATATAAATACAGAATATATAACAGATCAGTTATGTACATAAAGTGTGAGAGTGTAAATAACAATATTGTGTAATATGCTATAGTACAACATACAGCAGCAGTAGTGTGTAATATATACAGATGATGTGATGACTGACAGTCCTGATAATGCAGTACTTATGATATGAAGATATGAAGCAGTGAATATAATGATGGTGAGGTGTTAATCAGGGTGATTGTCTGGGGAAAGAAACTGTTCCTGTGTCTGGAAGTTTTAGTAAACAGAGTTCTGTAGCGCCTGAGAGAAGGGAGGAGCTGAAAGAGGTTGTGTCCAGGGTGTAAAGGGGCAGTGGTGATTTTTTACTGCCTGGTTTCTGTTTCTTGTGTCATACAAGTCCTCGGGGGTGGGCAGGGGGGCACCAGTTATTATTTCTGCTGTTTTTACTGTGCGTTGCGGTCTGTTTCTGTCCTGTTTAGTTGCTGCACCAAACCAGATGGTGATGGATGTGAACAGGACAGATACAATGACTGCAGTGTAGAACAGCATCAACAGCTCCTGTGGCAGAACAAACTACTTTCGTTGATGTAGAAACTACATCCTCTGATTAGTTGTAGAAGATGCAGATGTGGATGTTGATCATGTCTAAATATAGTGTAAATAAACTGACCTTGTGTTTCATAAAACCCCTCATAAACACATGCATTAACACATTAACACTTTATTATTAACATTATTATTAACATTAACACTTTATATTAACATTTTTTATCAGTATGCATTAAATGACCTCAATAGTGTCCTGTTTTTAGTCCCAGAGTTCTGACTCTTTGCCTTAAACACCTTTTTCCAAAAACTGTGTTTTTGATATAAAAGTTTTGATTGGAAAAAAAAAAAAAAAAACAAGTGAAAATCCACAGACGCCGTAAATAAAAGTGTGGATTTTTTTCATTTTTTTCATTTTAAATCTAAGCATTTGTGTTACATCCACACTTGTGTGATCACTTTTCAAAATTATTGGCACCCCTACAATCAGAGGTCAGTGTGAAGACTCTTCAGGAGAGATTAACAGCACAGAATCTTGGAACATTTTTTTTTTTTTTTCATTATTACTTTTTCACCTTTGGCCACTCGCTTATGTCCAATTTGTTGATTAATACTTTTTGTGTTTTACTACCTATAATAATACCAAACACCAAACACATTGTAGTGGTATTTATGTATTTATAAAGATTTGTAGGTGTTGTTTTTATTAATTAAATCTTAAACCAAACTTGAGCATGTGTATTCTAGGGAAATTGTTGCCTCACAGCTCTGGGGTTTAACACTCTGGGGTTCAACACAACACTTTGGGGTTTAACACTGGGGTTTAACACTCTGAGGTTTAACACTCTGGGGTTTAACACTCTGAGGTTCAACACAACACTCTGGGGTTTAACACTCTGGGGTTTAACACTCTGGGGTTTAACACTCTGGGGTTCAACACAACACTTTGGGGTTTAACATTGGGGTTTAACACTCTGAGGTTCAACACTCTGGGGTTTAAAACTCTGGGGTTTAACACTCTGGGGTTTAACACTCTTGGGGTTCAACACAACACTTTGGGGTTTAACACTCTGGGGTTTAACACTCTGAGGTTTAACACTGGGGTTTAACACTTTGGGGTTTAACACTCTGGGGTTTAACACAACACTCTGGGGTTTAACACTGTGAGGTTTAACACTGGGGTTTAACACTCTGGGGTTTAACACTGGGGTTTAACACTCTGGGGTTTAACACTCTGGGGTTTAACACTCTGAGGTTCAGCACTCTGGGGTTTAACACTCTGGGGTTTAACACTCTGGGGTTTAACACTCTGAGGTTCAACACTCTGGGGTTTAACACTCTGAGGTTCAACACTCTGAGGTTCAACACTCTGGGGTTTAAAACTCTGGGGTTTAACACTCTGGGGTTTAACACTCTTGGGGTTCAACACAACACTTTGGGGTTTAACACTCTGGGGTTTAACACTCTGAGGTTTAACACTGGGGTTTAACACTTTGGGGTTTAACACTCTGGGGTTTAACACAACACTCTGGGGTTTAACACTCTGAGGTTTAACACTGGGGTTTAACACTGGGGTTTAACACTCTGGGTTTTAACACTCTGGGGTTTAACACTCTGAGGTTCAGCACTCTGGGGTTTAACACTCTGGGGTTTAACACTCTGGGGTTTAACACTCTGAGGTTCAACACTCTGGGGTTTAACACTCTGAGGTTCAACACTCTGGGGTTTAACACTCTGAGGTTTAACACTCTGAGGTTTAACACTGGGGTTTAACACAACACTTTGGGGTTTAACACTCTGGGGTCTAACACTCTGGGGTTTAACACTTTGGGGTTTAACACTCTGGGGTTTAACACTCTGGGGTTTAACACTCTGGGGTTCAACACAACACTCTGGGGTTTAACACTTTGGGGTTTAACACTCTGGGGTTTAACACTCTGGGGTTTAACACTCTGGGGTTTAACACAACACTCTGGGGTTTAACACTCTGAGGTTTAACACTCTGGGGTTTAACACAACACTCTGGGGTTTAACACTCTGAGGTTTAACACTGGGGTTTAACACTCTGGGGTTTAACACTGGGGTTTAACACTCTGGGGTTTAACACTCTGGGGTTTAACACTCTGAGGTTCAGCACTCTGGGGTTTAACACTCTGGGGTTTAACACTCTGGGGTTTAACACTCTGGGGTTTAACACTCTGAGGTTCAACACTCTGGGGTTTAACACTCTGAGGTTTAACACTGGGGTTTAACACTCTGGGGTTTAACACTGGGGTTTAACACTCTGGGGTTTAACACTCTGGGGTTTAACACTCTGAGGTTCAGCACTCTGGGGTTTAACACTCTGGGGTTTAACACTCTGGGGTTTAACACTCTGAGGTTCAACACTCTGGGGTTTAACACTCTGAGGTTCAACACTCTGGGGTTTAACACTCTGAGGTTTAACACTGGGGTTTAACACTCTGGGGTTTAACACTCTGGGGTTTAACACTGGGGTTTAACACTCTGAGGTTCAACACAACACTTTGGGGTTTAACACTGGGGTTTAACACTCTGAGGTTTAACACTCTGGGGTTTAACACTCTGAGGTTCAACACAACACTCTGGGGTTTAACACTCTGGGGTTTAACACTCTGAGGTTCAACACAACACTCTGGGGTTTAACACTCTGGGGTTTAACACTCTGGGGTTTAACACTCTGGGGTTTAACACTCTGGGGTTCAACACAACACTTTGGGGTTTAACATTGGGGTTTAACACTCTGAGGTTCAACACTCTGGGGTTTAAAACTCTGGGGTTTAACACTCTGGGGTTTAACACTCTTGGGGTTCAACACAACACTTTGGGGTTTAACACTCTGGGGTTTAACACTCTGAGGTTTAACACTGGGGTTTAACACTTTGGGGTTTAACACTCTGGGGTTTAACACAACACTCTGGGGTTTAACACTGTGAGGTTTAACACTGGGGTTTAACACTCTGGGGTTTAACACTGGGGTTTAACACTCTGGGGTTTAACACTCTGGGGTTTAACACTCTGAGGTTCAGCACTCTGGGGTTTAACACTCTGAGGTTCAACACTCTGGGGTTTAACACTCTGAGGTTTAACACTCTGAGGTTTAACACTGGGGTTTAACACAACACTTTGGGGTTTAACACTCTGGGGTTTAACACTCTGGGGTTTAACACTTTGGGGTTTAACACAACACTCTGGGGTTTAACACTCTGGGGTTTAACACAACACTCTGGGGTTTAACACTCTGAGGTTTAACACTCTGGGGTTTAACACAACACTCTGGGGTTTAACACTCTGAGGTTTAACACTGGGGTTTAACACTCTGGGGTTTAACACTGGGGTTTAACACTCTGGGGTTTAACACTGGGGTTTAACACTCTGGGGTTTAACACTCTGGGGTTTAACACTCTGAGGTTCAGCACTCTGGGGTTTAACAATCTGGGGTTTAACACTCTGGGGTTTAACACTCTGAGGTTCAACACTCTGGGGTTTAACACTCTGAGGTTCAACACTCTGGGGTTTAACACTCTGAGGTTTAACACTGGGGTTTAACACTCTGGGGTTTAACACTGGGGTTTAACACTCTGAGGTTCAACACACTGGGGTTCAACACTGAGGTTTAACACTCTGAGGTTCAACACTCTGGGGTTTAACACTCTGAGGTTCAACACTCTGGGGTTTAACACTCTGAGGTTTAACACTGGGGTTTAACACTCTGGGGTTTAACACTGGGGTTTAACACTCTGAGGTTCAAGACTCTGAGGTTCAACACTCTGGGGTTTAACACTCTGGGGTTTAACACTCTGGGGTTCAACACACTGGGGTTCAACACTGAGGTTTAACACTCTGAGGTTCAACACTCTGGAGTTCAACACTCTGGAGTTCAACACTCTGAGGTTTAACACTCTGAGGTTTAACACTCTGAGGTTCAACACACTGGGGTTCAACACTGAGGTTTAACACTCTGAGGTTTAACACTCTGGGGTTCAACACTCTGAGGTTTAACACTCTGAGGTTCAACACTGAGGTTTAACACTCTGGGGTTTAACACTCTGGGGTTCAACACTCTGGGGTTTAACACTCTGGGGTTCAACACACTGGGGTTTAACACAACACTTTGGGGTTCAACACTCTGAGGTTTAACACTCTGAGGTTCAACACTCTGGAGTTCAACACTCTGAGGTTTAACACTCTGGGGTTTAACACTCTGAGGTTTAACACTGGGGTTTAACACAACACTCTGGGGTTTAACACTCTGAGGTTTAACACTGGGGTTTAACACTTTGGGGTTTAACACTCTGAGGTTTAACACAACACTCTGGGGTTTAACACTCTGAGGTTTAACACTGGGGTTTAACACTCTGGGGTTTAACACTCTGAGGTTCAGCACTCTGAGGTTCAACACTCTGGGGTTTAACACTCTGAGGTTTAACACTGGGGTTTAACACTCTGGGGTTTAACACTCTGGGGTTTAACACTCTGAGGTTCAAGACTCTGAGGTTCAACACTCTGGGGTTTAACACTCTGGGGTTCAACACACTGGGGTTCAACACTGAGGTTTAACACTCTGAGGTTTAACACTCTGGGGTTCAACACTCTGAGGTTTAACACTCTGAGGTTTAACACTCTGAGGTTCAACACTCTGGGGTTTAACACTCTGGGGTTCAACACACTGGGGTTCAACACTGAGGTTTAACACTCTGAGGTTTAACACTCTGGGTTCAACACTGAGGTTTAACACTCTGGGGTTTAACACTCTGGGGTTCAACACTCTGGGGTTCAACACTCTGAGGTTCAACACTCTGGGGTTTAACACTCTGGGGTTCAACACTTTGGGGTTCAACACTCTGGGGTTCAACACTCTGAGGTTCAACACACTGGGGTTTAACACAACACTTTGGGGTTCAACACTCTGAGGTTTAACACTCTGAGGTTCAACACTCTGGAGTTCAACACTCTGAGGTTTAACACTCTGAGGTTTAACACTCTGAGGTTCAACACTCTGGGGTTTAACACTCTGGGGTTCAACACACTGGGGTTCAACACTGAGGTTTAACACTCTGAGGTTTAACACTCTGGGGTTCAACACTCTGAGGTTTAACACTCTGAGGTTCAACACTGAGGTTTAACACTCTGGGGTTTAACACTCTGGGGTTTAACACTCTGGGGTTCAACACTCTGGGGTTCAACACTCTGAGGTTCAACACTCTGGGGTTCAACACTTTGGGGTTCAACACTCTGAGGTTCAACACACTGGGGTTTAACACAACACTTTGGGGTTCAACACTCTGAGGTTTAACACTCTGAGGTTCAACACTCTGGAGTTCAACACTCTGGAGTTCAACACTCTGAGGTTTAACACTCTGGGGTTTAACACTCTGGGGTTCAACACTCTGGGGTTCAACACTCTGGGGTTTAACACTCTGAGGTTCAACACTCTGAGGTTCAACACTCTGAGGTTCAACACTCTGGGGTTCAACACTCTGAGGTTCAACACTCTGGGGTTTAACACTGAGGTTTAACACTGGGGTTTAACACTCTGGGGTTTAACACTCTGGGGTTTAACACTCTGAGGTTCAAGACTCTGAGGTTCAACACTCTGGGGTTTAACACTCTGGGGTTCAACACTGAGGTTTAACACTCTGAGGTTTAACACTCTGGGGTTCAACACTGAGGTTTAACACTCTGAGGTTTAACACTCTGGGGTTTAACACTCTGAGGTTTAACACTCTGAGGTTTAACACTCTGAGGTTTAACACTCTGAGGTTTAACACTCTGAGGTTTAACCCTGAGTTACTGTCTGAGGGCACATTCACATGCTCTTCTTGTGTCACTGTTGGTTTGTTCAGTTCTCAGTTTTTTCGCCCAGCTCAGATATACAACCTGTGCATGTGAATGTGTGTCGTGTCCAGGATGTGTTCTCTCTTCACACCCTGCCTTCCCCTGGTAGACTCCACATCCTCTTCGGTTCACACAACTGTGTCCA
>NC_083461.1:39808460-39813460 GCF_030014155.1 Tachysurus vachellii | reverse complement strand
ACTTCACCTTCTTAGAATATTTTTGGGCAATGGGAGGAAACTGAAGAACCCAGAAGAAACTCAGAGACAGAGAGAAGATAGGAACTCCACACAAACTGGGAATCTGGAGCTGGCTGGCAGTCCTACCCTCTACACCAACTCCTACCCTCTACACCAACTCCTACCCTCTACACCAACTCCTAGCCTCTGCACCAATTCCTAGCCTCTGCACCAACCCCTACCCTCTACACCAACTCCTACCCTCTGCACCAACTCCTACCCTCTGCACCAACTCCTACCCTCTACACCAACTCCTACCCTCTGCACCAACTCCTACCCTCTGCACCAACTCCTACCCTCTGCACCAACTCCTACCCTCTGCACCAACTCCTACCCTCTACACCAACTCCTACCCTCTGCACCAACTCCTACCCTCTACACCAACTCCTACCCTCTACACCAACTCCTACCCTCCTAGGCAATTAGGCGACAAAAAAACTGAAGCACTTACCTGGTCAACATCTCCATCTCTGGTATTCTCCTTTACTACCACTTCATCTTTGTGACTGTCTCGCTCGTCTCTCAGAGTTTCAAAGGCCATCAAACTTGCAGTCTGCACATGGCTGTCGTTTGTGACCATCTTTGACCCCAGGAAGTCTGGTGGTTGTTTTTTGTCCATCTGCGGCCATGTAGATTTGCTGTCAGAATCTGAAATTCTTAGGAGGGTGGATGTTCTTGCCTGAGTAGAGGATGCACGTTTCTTGACTACATCATGACTTTGCTCTTTCCTATTGGCAGCTCTGCTTCTTGGCTGTGATTGGCTGTGATCAGGATTCGCTGGTCTTGAAGCAGAAGAAGCCCTCGAGATGACTTTAGGCTTGATGTCCTTCAGATTAGGTCCAGAAAACCGTTTTACCTCCATTTTGTTTGATTTGGATTTAGGAGGGTCCACAGGAGACCTGGTTTGAGAAAGATCCAGAGGATCATTGGCATTCATTGGGAGGTTTCTTTTTGGACATGTAGAATCAGCGATGTTCTGGATGGTTGTAGATGGATGAGCAGCTTTGGAAACCAAATTTGACATTGTCTGATTGATTAATTCTGCAGGTGGTTGAGATGGAGATTTCTCAGTAAAAAGATCAGTATTTGTCTGCACATCCTCCTGGTGGATTTTGCTCAAAAGATCCACACTGAGTCTCTTGGCTGAGGTTTGAATCTGGTTCTCCTCATTGTTAAACTCCAGTGACTCCTGAAGTGCCTCCTGACTCACAGGTTCCACATCAAGTCTCCTGTTTGAACAATGCATCTGGCCTACGTCTTCGGTAGGATCCTCTGAATCCTGAAATGCCTCCAGATGAACCTCATTAACAAAGTCCACACTGGTCCTTGAGGTAGAGCTGCACATGTAGCCCACCTCATGTGGATAATCCTCTGAATCCTGAAAGGTCTGGTGGATCTCACTCACAAAGCCCACACAGGGCCTCATAGCTGAGTTGGACATCTGGCCTACGTCTTCAGGAGGATCCTCTGAATCCTGAAACACCTCCTGATGGAGATGAGAAACAGGGCCCACACAGTCTTTTTTGAACATCTGGACTTTCTCAGGTTCACTTTGCTTCTTCATTACTACATCAACAGACCTCAGAGACAGAAAAGAATCCTCGTCTTCATCCTCACCATCCTCATTCCCAGTGAACAGCTGTGTTTCTGTAGCTGAAGAGTCATCCGAGCCTCTTCTTACTTGTTGTCCATCAACAGCAGCAGCATTGCTGAAGACGTTGTCAAGATTTTGATTTTGAATTGTTGTGACTTTATCTTTATCATCACATTCAGCATACCAGCCTTCTTCATTGGCATCTAAGTAAACAGAAACCGAGTTGTCGTTGTCGTCGGGTCTATAATCCGGGCTCTGGATCCCTGAGTCATCTTCGCTAGCGGCTGCTTTGCTTCCCATAATGCCTTCTGGCATTTCCACATCCATGCTACTAAGACTATACGTGGAGTCCGGTGATGATGATGATGATGAGGAGGATTTGAGGAAATCGTTGTTCTGTAACTGTAGACACATGCTTTGGTGGACCCCATCTTGGGGCTTCAAGGTTAGAGCAGATGGAGGAAGCTCACTCATGTTTCCACTCAACAATACCAGTCAGAGATTAGCCAGCTAGCACTGCCACATGTCCAGTAGTCCCTCTGGTCACAGCACGCTTGAATAAAACCCACTTGAGGGATGATTCTAAAAAATCATAGCATTTCAGCATTTGCTCCAATCCCATTATCTCACATCTGGTCCTTAAAAAGGAACCTAGTAAAAGGAAAAGAAAGCAGTTTATTATCTCCAAGATAGAATGATCAGATAGATTTATATTCATATTCCTTAGATTTATACAATATTAATAAGGGCTTTTGCTAGTTTCTGGTTTCTGGTAAATTATAGGTCTAAAAGGTGCAGATGAATGTAATTATAGGTGGAGCTTCTGAAGGCAGTTTGATACGTTTGATATCCAACAGACAAAAGACTAAAATGACCAATAAATCACAAAGAATCAATAAAAGTTATTAGAAGAACCAATCACTGAATGGCCAAATCATTAATACAAGCCAAAAGAACTGAATCGCTAAAAGGAGTCAAAAGAATCATTATTGTACTCACTAAAGTTCATTCATTCATTCATTCATCTTCTACCACTTATCCGAACTACCTCGGGTCACGGGCAGCCTGTGCCTATCTCAGGCGTCATCGGGCATCAAGGCAGGATACACCCTGGACGGAGTGCCAACCCATCACAGGGCACACACACACACTCTCTCATTCACTCACGCACTCACACACTACAGACAATTTTCCAGAGATGCCAATCAACCTACCATGCATGTCTTTGGACCGGGGGAGGAAACCGGAGTACCCGGAGGAAACCCCCGAGGCACAGGGAGAACATGCAAACTCCACACACACAAGGTGGAGGCAGGAATCGAACCCCGACCCTGGAGGTGTGAGGAGAACGTGCTAACTAAAGTGAGCTATAAGAGTCAAATATCTTACTTGAGACAAAAAGTCCAGTTATTAGTTGTCCAAAAGAATTAAATCATGTGTGAGTCTAATGAATCAAGCCAAAAAAAGTAATGTAAGGTAGAAAAAATATATAATTACTAACGTGAAGCAAAATAATCAGATCAGTGTAAAAAGTTAAGATTCTTGTCACTGAAGTGAAAATGATTAAATCCTTAAAGTGAGTCAAATGAATTGAATTTCTTTGTCTAAAGAATCAAATCTTTAATGTGAGTCAAAATATTTGAATCACTACAGTAAGCCAATGAAAACTGGAAAAAGTCTAAGTGTGTGTGTGTGTGTGTGTGTGGGTGGGTGTGTGTATTTCTGCCCTCTACTGGTAGTCCTCAGTAGTCATATTTTTCCTGGCCTTAAACACACACGATGAAGGCCACGCCTCTCAACACACCTGTCCATCAAACCGCTCCAGCTAATGTGGGTCAGAACAAAGCTATTTAAAGGTGCGCCAGTTTTATCTGAATAACCAGAGCAGAATTTCTCTGTCTCGTGCCTGAAACAGAAGCTTGACCTTGTGGGTTAGATGATGCCTTCATACAAATGTTTGGCCCTAAGAAAAAGACAGGTGTTACAATTGGGAGGACGGTGATGTGTAAATATTTGAGCAGTCTCTGCTGTGAGATGATCCAGAAGCTCACGGCGATGTCTGGGAAGTCAAAACTGTGCAGCGGTGATTTAAACACTACTGAATGTTTGGCACAGTGACAAGTGAAACTAATACACAGATCATTTCTGTAGTTTCAGCTCATTCAGTGTAAAAACCTGCGTAATCATTGATACAGATTAAAATGTTCTGTAAGGTGTTTATTTAACATTTACAGAAGCAGCAGTCTGTAGTGTCAGAGCTTCAGTCAGAGCTCAAACTGTAACTTTAAGATTTCCCTCACCATCAGGTTGCTTTATGCTTTTCTCTTTCTCCGTGACATATTAACGTCAATAGAGGAAGAGAGGAAAAGAGGCTGGTGATGGAAAGCACTTAAGTAGCAAATGGGAATTGTTATAAGTTTGATTATAAATTATACATGAATAGAATCAGGGGGTCATGGTGGCTTAGTGTTTAGCACGTTCACCTCACACCTCCAGGGTTGAGGGTTCGATTCCCACCTCCACCTTGTGTGTGTGGAGTTTACATGTTCTCCCAGTGCCTCGGGGGTTTCCTCCGGGTACTCCGGTTTCCTCCCCCGGTCCAAAGACATGCATGGTAGGTTGATTGGCATCTCTGGAAAATTGTCTGTAGTGTGTGAGTGTGTGAGTGAATGAGAGTGTGTGTGTGTGTGTGCCCTGTGATGGGTTGGCACTCCGTCCAGGGTGTATCCTGCCTTGATGCCCGATGACGCCTGAGATAGGCACAGGCTCCCCGTGACCCGAGGTAGTTCAGATAAGCGGTAGAAGATGAGTGAGTGAGTGAATAGAATCACTTACTGAGCCGAATGAATCGATCACTTACGTTAGATTAGTGAATCCAATAACAAGGTGAGCCAAAAGTATTGAAAAGAATCAAATCATTTGTAAGCCAAAAGTACTAACAATAATAATAAAATCACTTATTAGATAAAGATAACTGATGTGAGCCAAAAAATACGAAACCATTAAGGAGCCTAAAGTAGTGACTCAATTAGATGAATCAAAACAATCAATTTCTTAATGTATAATAGAAAAATCAAATAACGTGGGTTATAATGTGAGGCTTAAAGTCACAACCTGACCTCTGATTGTTGCACTGAAGACTCCTTTTATAAATGTTAAGTCCTCATGGGTTCCTTACAGATGAATCGCTCCGAGTCAAAAGAATCAAATCACTAATGTTAGACTGATATAATCACAAAGTAAAATCAGAATCTACTATTAATGTGAATCAAAAGAATCAAATTCTGATGTGAATCAAAAGAATCACATTCAGATGTGAATCAAAAGAATCAAATTCTGATGTGAATCAAAAAATAATTCAATATAA
>NC_083461.1:39800960-39803460 GCF_030014155.1 Tachysurus vachellii | reverse complement strand
ATGTCTACATGTCCAACATACTGATCTATAAAACATTAAAACATGACGTTATGCTAAAATGTCAAATGTAGCTATAAATAAATAACATTACAATGTGAATAAAACAACAAGCTTAATTCTGCTACACAACATAACTAATATTGATAAGTGAATAAGAAAAAATAAATTAAATGCCCAGACTCTTAGCATTGAGCTAACCTGAGGAGTTTAACCTGCTAATAATGTTCAGAATCATCCCCGCTAATGCTAGCTAGCTAACGTCAGGTATCTCGACATAATCTTCACTGTTAACATTAATACTCATAAACTCTGATGTGAGTTAACTCGTCTACGACAGGAACTGAACCTACATTCAGTTTATATTTAGCATTGAGCTTTTTAAAGGTTTAAACTTCATCTTTAGCTAAAATAAACTCACAGGATTACAAGTCAGATTCATAAACATTCTTAATCTTACTGGATAATCCGGATAACCTGAGATTAATGAGTGGAGTCACTGTAATTGCTACATTGACCTCTAGTTAGCTGGCTAACATGAGAATTCTTCACAGGATTTCAAGGATGTGTGTGTGAATGTGTCTGTGTGTGTGTTTGCTTGCACGTGTGTGTGATTGCTTGCCCATGTGTATGTGCGTGTGTGTGTGTGTTTGAGACACACACACAGTCATTCTGAATGGCATCTAAACACTGATAATTTTGTTGGTTTTGTTATCACAGGAAAGCAGCAGCTGTGTTCAGATATCAGTGTCTAAAATTAACACACACACAACACTCACTGTCTCGCTCACACATTTATGATATTTTAATCTATTTCCGTACAGATATGGTTCTGTCTACACTGCTACACACACACACACACCATACATAGACATACACCACACACACATTCACAAACACGTGCACACACACAGACACACATAGGCCCACACTCACACACATACACTCTCAAACAAACAGACAGACAGACAGACAGACAGACAGACAGACAGACACACACACACACACACACACACACACACACACACACACACACACACACACACACACACACACACACACACACACACACACACACACACACACACACACGACATGATTCCTTCACAAATGATTTTTTCCTTCTGAAGATCAGTGAATCAGTGAATCTCTTACCGCTGACGTACTTGACTCTGTTTGACTCAGTGAATCGTTTATGGTCAGAATTGAGATTTCGAATCAGTTTTTGAGTCAGAAATCGTGTTGTGACGGAGATTCACATTGATATATGTTTAGAAAATCAGTGTTAATGAATCTTTTCAGTCTTAACTGAGATTTGGTCCTGTGTTAAGCTAATGAACCGTTTCGGTTATGACACAGATTTGCTTCTCTCAGTGACTCAGTGATTCGTTTAGGTTTTCCACACCCCACACTGCCACCTGGTGTCCAAGTAAAGATCCTACAAGTAAGAGGCAAAAACATGATGCTCTACTCCTGTCAGATTAAATAAAAGTGACGTCATCCGTATTATTAATAATAAAGGATATTGTATTAAATAACACGTAATAATAAATACAGTAATAATACAATAGTAACGGACGCCACTATAAAAGGTCACCGCGCTGCACGCGCACTCACAGAGTTAACAAAGGCGTTCTTATCGCGTGCACTTCGGACGTCGCTCACGCTTAATCTGCGCATGCGTTAAGTGGAATCAAGGTTGCCAGATCTAGAACAATACTTGTACATATACATACACAATACATATATTTCTGAAAATTGTATTAATAAAGACATACAACTTTTATTTAAAAGGTCCTCTACAATATTATTATTATTATTATTATTATTATTATTATTATTATTATTAGGGGCGTAGACACCTATTGTTATCGTTAGTTTTCTTCTTATTATTATTATTCTTCCTCTTCCGCCATTGAAGTCAATGACAGCCCATAGAACCGTACGTAGGAAAGTTATGAAATGTGTCACACATGTAGAGGCCAGTCTTAGAAGTTACTGTAGAAACTTTGGTGTGTCTAGCTCAAACCCTCTAGCGCCACCAACAGTCCAAAAACCCAATTTTGTGCTGAATCGTAAGGCCTAGAGGCAAAATTCTTGCAACATCAGAATCAGAATCAGAATCACAAAGGTCTTTATGAGGGACACACACACACTTACACACACATTTACACACACTCTCTCACACACACACACACACACACACTTACACACACATTTACACACACTCTCACACACACACACACACACACACACACACACACACACTCACACAGACACTCACACTCACACACACTCACAGACACTCACACACACACTCACACACACACCCTCTCACACACACAGACACACACAGACACTCACACAGACACACACACTCACACAGACGAGGAACACACACACTCACACACACAGACACTCACACACACACTCACATACACACACACTCACACTCACACACACACACAGACACACACAGACACTCACAGGCACACACACTCAC
>NC_083461.1:39790960-39795960 GCF_030014155.1 Tachysurus vachellii | reverse complement strand
AGCAGGAAAAGGCTATGAGAACGAGGATCACTACACGAACATCAAATTGCAGTTCATCGGCATCGAGAACATCCACGTGATGAGGAGCAGCCAGCAGAAACTTATCGAAGGTGTGTAGTGACATCATCAGTGCGCCACGACATCATCAAAACAATCACGCGACGAGTGCTCGGGTGCTGTGAAGAAGAAAAGTTACCGATACACCCAGAGGTTGATTATTTCTCCACACAGATGGTCTCTGTGTTGCATTCTGACATCCCGAGTCTCTGTGTATGAACCGTTGCTATAGAAACAATAAGGCGTGTTTACAAACTGCTAGAGAAAATAAATCAACGGCTTCTGTCCCACGTTACAGTCGGGGATCTCCGGTCTCCATCGATGGGGGACTTCCTGTGGGGCCTGGAGAATTCTGGGTGGCTCAAACACATTAAAGCAGTGCTGGATGCTGGAGTCCATATCGCCAAGGTGTGTGTGTGTGTGTGTGTGTGTGTGTGTGTGTGTGTGTGTAAAAACTGGACAATGTAGACCTTTGACCAGCTGCAGATTAACTCTCATGTCCAGCTTGATGTGAGGAGGTTTAGTCAGAGGTTTTTATTGTGAAGCCAAGTTTAAAAAGTAAAAGTCTCACATTAGACTTATATTTGTAACAGATGGAATCCTGACTGTGTGTGTGTGTGTGTGTGTGTTGGGGGGTGTTCAGGCTGTAGCAGAGGAAGGGGTGAGTGTGTTGGTACACTGCTCTGATGGATGGGATCGTACGGCTCAGGCCTGCTCGGTGGCCAGCTTGCTCCTGGAACCGTACTACAGAAGCATTAAAGGGTTTATGGTAAAAACACACTCACTACAACACAACACGCCATAAACACTTATATCTGCTACACAAACTATAAACATCCTTATAACCACAGCCACAGTGGGTCTGAAGATATGAGAGATTATCTGTCTCACACGGCCTGGTTGTGTCTCTCTAGGTGCTGATAGAGAAGGACTGGGTATCATTTGGACACAAGTTCTCACACAGGTGAGAATCCAAACATCTGTTTATCCAAACATCTGTACATCCAAACATCTGTACATCCAAACATCTGTACATCCAAAAATTTGTTCATCCAAACATCTGTTCATCCAAACATCTGTACATCCAAACATCTGTTCATCCAAACATCTGTACATCCAAAAATTTGTTCATCAAAACATCTGCTCATCCAAACATCTGCACATCCAAACATCTGTACATCCAAACATCTGCTCATCCAAACATCTGCTCATCCAAACATCTGCTCATCCAAACATCTGCACATCCAAACATCTGCACATCCAAACATCTGCTCATCCAAACATATGCTCATCCAAACATCTGTTCATCCAAACATCTGTACATCCAAACATCTGTACATCCAAAAATCTGTACATCCAAACATCTGTACATCCAAAAATCTGTACATCCAAACATCTGTTCATCCAAACATCTGCTCATCCAAACATCTGTTCATCCAAACATCTGTACATCCAAACATCTGTTCATCCAAACATCTGTACATCCAAACATCTGTTCATCCAAACATCTGTTCATCCAAACATCTGTACATCCAAACATCTGCTCATCCAAACATCTGCTCATCCAAACATCTGTTCATCAGAGAATATGTTCATCCAAACATCTGCACATAGATGTATTTGTACTTTATGCATTTAAATCAGCTTGTCATACATCTGTTGCCATGGTTACTCTGACCTAACCCAGTCATCTGGAAACGTTTTTATGTTATTTCCCCCACAGGTACGCTCACCTGGACGGAGACCCTAAGGAGGTGTCGCCTGTGATGGACCAGTTCCTGGAGTGTGTTTGGCAGCTGATGGAACAGTTCCCCTGCGCCTTCGAGTTTAATGAGCGCTTCCTCCTGCAGCTGCACACACACGTCCACTCCTGTCAGTACGGCAACTTCATCGGCAACAGCCAGAAAGAGCGTCGGGACCTGAGGTGAGCGCCGTCATGTGTCGACAAAACCCTCAGAACTGTAAAGACTCTACATAGTGACCTGTGTGTGTGTGTGTGTGTGTGTGTGTGTGTGTGTGAGAGCAGGATACGGGAGCGAACTCATTCACTGTGGCCGTGTCTTTGGCAGAACAGAGCCGAGTTCTTAAATCCACTGTACAGATCAGACCACAGTCAGACTCAGGGTGTGCTGAGACCTGTGACCACGCCCTACAGCTTCAAGTGAGTGCTGCCGTCTTCTCTTTCTTCTTCCTCTTCTTCTTCTTCTTCTAAGAAACGAGTGTATCTGTGTACGAAATACTGCTGTAGTCTTCGGTAGATGCTAATGGCTAAATAATCTGGAATGCTCAGTGAATGTGAGCTCTTTTTTTTTTTTTTTTTATATATATATGAAATGTTTTTCCTCCAGATTCTGGAAAGGCATGTACAGTTCTGCAGAAAGGGGCAGGGCCTCACATCAGTCTCCTTCTGATTGGTTGACCGCAGTGAAGGAGGAGTCACAGCAGTTGGAGGAGGAGCTTAACACCCACCAGGAGGTACCGCGGGAGACCGGCGATGGACAAGGCATACATACATACTCGCTGAAACACACCTCTTAGATACACACGTTTAAACGATTAGCCACGCCCCCTGGGCTGTGACGCGCTGCACCTGCAGCCAACGAAATGCTGAGCCGAATGTTTATTATTATTACTATTATCAACCTATTTAATCTCCTTAATTAAGCTCCTTACAGGAAACGCATCGACGAATCCCTGTTACTGAGCCGTTACTATAGAAACGCTAACCTAATCAGAACGAGCACGTTAATAACAAACCTGTGCTGCTGTTCAGATCTGCTGTAGAAATCGAGTCAACACCTTCTGACCAATCACAATCCAGCACTCATCAGCGCCGATGAGGAAGTTAACGATGTTTTTCCGTGCAGCTGCTTGTCCTCTAACTCTTATTGTCTCCCTGATGTAGAGACTTGCTCAGCTGCTAGAGAGCAAGATGAAGCACAACGGAGCGACTGAACGTTCGTACCGGATGCTGCTGAAAGAAAATAAGGTCGGCGAACGTCGGGATTTCATCACCTGCAAGAACTCTGCTGCTGCGACAGAAAACCACGCCCCCTCCTTCACACTACCGCTGACGTCACCTACCGACCCCGAGGCCGGCGACGTCGACGATCTTTCAGTCTGCAGTGACCTGGAATCAGGCGTCGCCGACCTCAGCAGCCACGCCTCCAGCTCCTGCGACGATACAAAAGATCCCCATCTGGACGAGGCAGCCTACGCAAGTGTCTGAGTAAAAAAAATAAATAAATAAAACAGGAAACAGGAAACAGGATCGCTGATAAGGGGACAATCATCAGGAGCGGCGTTTATTTATTTATGTGATTTTAAAATGACATCTGAGAAACCCAGTGGTTCCCATTAACTGGAGTTTAGGTTTTAATAATATAACTGACATCTTTACAGATATTACTGAAATATATACAGTATAATGTACATCGATTATATAAAACTCTTTAACTTCATCAGAGTGGCCATGTTGGAGGACCGCAGTCACTTTTATTTTACCTCAGCTGAACATGTTAGCGTCAGCGCTAAGGGTGAAACACGTCTGTATGATTAGCGGAGGAATGTCGAAGCTGAACGAAACAGTCGCTGTTTGTTTTACCAGCAGACAAAAAGTGCTCAGTGAAGGTCAAAGTGAAATATTTTTTTTAAGGTGTTTTATTTTTATTTACACTTCTACATTGAGTTTTGAGATCCTGGTTTTAGCTCCTGTGTGTGTGTGTGTGTGTGTGTGTGTGTGTTTTACCTCAGTAATTCTCTCCACTTAAACAAAAGTAGTTACGCCTCCTTTGACAACAAGGTTTAAACCACAGTGACATGGTTCTCTTTACATTTGCAGTGTGTATGATAAAAAGTAAACTGGTTAGACTGGATGAACTGAAGGATCTGTTTATCCTACATGTAGATATTAAAAGTAATAAGGGTGCGACATATTTAGTTCTTTCTTAGGTGCTGAGCTCTGATCATCATCTCTGTTTCATGTCTTAATAACATCAGATAATATTCAACACAGACATTTAGACATAACCAACATCACTAATCCACCATCCCAACCAACATCTCCCAATAACCCACCCACCCACCACCCCATCCCACCAATTCACCCACCGACGTCTCCCACTTGGTGCGCCGAGGAGCTGCAAGCTCACAAGAGCACAGTTTGAAACTTGGAAACATTCCTATGTGTTTTCTACACACGTGTACACACACACTACAGTAATTTAGTTGTAAAACGCTGTACGACATCAGAATAAATTAATATTTACAACTCATCTTGTAGTTTTTCTAGTTATTGAACTACTTTTGATGCTGAAATGATTTTTTTTTCCCTCCAAAACCATTTCCTGAAACGATCCTGAGGTAAACTATTAACCCTCAGAGCTAATTCACGTCTACACTAACTGGCTAATTAAGCAAGGCTAATACAGGATGCTAATTATAGACTCTTGAGGTAAATAATCTGAGATAAACCTTGAATACTGGACCTCAAGTGTAAGTCGGAGACGTTCCAAGCTGGATGAATATTTATTGACCTGCTTGGATGGTGTTTATTAACCTTCTGATGGTCCAGTTCAACCTTCAAACCTGTTATGAGAGTCCACATTTAAAATATCTGGAAGATTCTGTGGAACCGAAGAGATCTTAAAAGAGAAACAGACTGGAATAGATCCTGAACTGAAACTCCAGAAACACTGGTTTGGGATCAAGGTGGAGCAGGAGGATGAATGTTCCTGGATGTTCCTGAAAGGATTCCTGCAGTGGAAACACAAGTCAGGAACCAGACGAGGAGCTGGAGGATGGAAGAGCACATGGAGGCTGTGTGACAGTTTGTGTTGCAGGAAACTATTTCACTGTGTCCGGTCAGACGAGGTGCAGACGCACAACTACACTGCACTTTACACCGGTTTGGGACGCAGCCTGTAACTGCTCTTTACACAAAA
>NC_083461.1:39773460-39785960 GCF_030014155.1 Tachysurus vachellii | reverse complement strand
TGAGGGGGCTGGTGACCACCGTGCCATTGTTCCCATCCACTAAGTGATGACCCACAGGAGGATACACAGTGATCACAGGCTTCTCTTGAGGGAACTGTGGTGGAAGCAATCTACACACACACACACACACACTTTCTTCAGTAAAATCATAAGTATTGGCACCCGTCCACAAAGCTCTGTTTATGGTTAAAGTTCAGATGTTATCAGAATCACACTCACATGTTGACGCTGATGGTCGAGTTGTTGACGGTGAAAGGAATCCGGTATTCCACATCTTTCTGGATCTCTGCGATACTGGAACAGCAGCACAGATGTGGGTCATGATGCGCGCACACACACACACACACACACACACACACACACACACACGCACGCAGACATGTGATGGTAGATATTAGCTGTGACCTGCTCAGTGATTACAGTTTTCTTTATATTTGGGTTATTCAGTGCTGGTGATTGGAGAGAACAAAACACTACACAGCATCAGATGTATAAAGAACTCTGGTTTTTCTCCAAAAACATGACAGATTGTGAATGTGTGTGTGTGTGTGTGTGTGTGTGTGTGTGTGTGAGATGGACTGGCCTCTCTTCTAGGGTCTATTCACCAGGATTCCCACATTTCTGCAGCTCTAATCGGTTCTTTACAAATTACAATCGGATTAAAGTCACATCAGAAGCAATTTGTTCTGCAGATAACTGACTGACATCATCTCACTGAACGTGTTATTCCAGTTAGGCAGGTTAGAGGAATAAAATTATTGTTATTGTTATACACACACAAACATATACACAAACACACACTCACTCACACACAAACACATATACATACACAAACAAACAAACACATACACAAAAACACAAACACACACACAGACATACACAGACACAAACACATACACACAAACACATACACATAAACACATACACATACATACAGACACACATACACAGACACACATACACACAGACACACACACACATAGACGCACACAGACACACAGACGGACACACACACAGACACACAGAGACACACACATAGACACTCACACTCGTACACATACATACATACATACACACACACACACACACACACAGACACAAACACATACACACAAACACATACACAAAAACACAAACACACACACAGACATACACAGACACAAACACATACACACAAACACAAACACATACAGACACACACATACACGCACATACACAGACACACACACACACACAGACACAAACACATACAGACACACACATACACGCACATACACAGACACACACACACACACAGACACAAACACATACACACAAACACATACACAAAAACACAAACACACACAGACATACACAGACACAAACACATACACACAAACACATACACATAAACACAAACACATACATACACGCACATACACAGACACACACATACACGCACATACACAGACACACACACACATACGGACACACACACAGACACACAGAGACACACACAGACAGTCACACTCGTACACATACATACATACATACATACACACACACACACACACACACACACACACACACACACACAGAGATTTAGGTCCTATTAATAGTGACAGCATGAGGTTGAGGTGTTACAATGAGCCCTGAGTGACACATGGCAGTAAACAGTACAGCGTTAATACTGTAATACTTTAATCTGACCGTGTAACCGGATGTTACACTTTACAGGACATGCTAGTTAGCCTGTTAGCTCGTGTACAAACACTCACGTAGAATGCGCAGCTTTCAGGGACTCGATCTGTCGCTGTCTTTGTTTCTGTAAACTGTTTAAAGGCGGAACCGCCCCAGAGCCCTTAGACAGCGGGAAAATCCAGTTCATCCTGAAATAAACCAAATAAACCAAATAAACCAAATAAACCAAATAAACACTGTCACTTTAGCCGATCATGCTAACAAGTTAGCAAACAACCGCTGTATCATAACAGTTAGCATGTGAAACCAACCTGACATCCGCTGAACACGCTTATTATTACTGCCCTTCGGACATGTCCGAGTCAACAGCGCTGGTTATAACGCATCGTACGCGTTAATAACTGTTAATAACGCAAGTGGGAACAAATCTAACGTCAAAGCACGTCGGAAGACAAACAAGCAGTGACGCGTGAGTTTTACGTCACGGGTTACAGGTCCCGCCTCCTGCTCTGTGATTGCACACTTAATCAATCAATCAATCGATCCAAACAAACCCCTTTCACTGAACCGTGTTCGTGTTTAAAGCACTTTACACACGGTTACACTACTGAACACCGTGCTGATTCACTTTATAACACAATTAAGCTTTACACTGTTAGTTTCTAAACTATTAGGTGTATTAATTTAGTTGTTATGACGTGACAGCAGAATAATCAGCATGATGGTGTTGTGATGGAGTTAAAGTGAACACACTGAAGCTTTCCTGTCAATATCTTACTCTAGGAATCTGCTAAAAAACAAATAGCTCATGTCTGTTAATCAAAGAATTATGATGCCTTTATCCAAAGTGACTTACATTTTATTTCACTTTATATAACTGAGGGTTAAGGGCCTTGTTCAGGGGCCCAACAGTGCCAGCTTGGTGGACCTGGGATTCAAACTCATGACCTTCTGATGTGATTGGATTAAAGACGCACTAATTAATGAACTATTTACTATTTTAAGAACTGCAGAATTTAGATCTAATTCTAACTAATAGAACAGAGACTGGATAAAGAACACAAGTCTCCATTCCTCGGAGTTCCTCTTCGGGAGGCCCAACAGTGCCAGCTTGGTGGACCTGGGATTCAAACTCATGACCTTCTGATCAGTGGTCCAACACCTTAAACAATAGGTTACAACATCCCACCTGACATCCTACTTTTTATTCGCTTATAGTTAATACACACACACACACACACACACACACACACACACACACACACAAACATATCTTTATTTCCATCTTAAAGTTAATAAAACAGCACAGAAACCACACTCTGTGTCCCTGTAATTTAACAAGAGCTGTTACTGGTGTAGGAACTGATTTATTGCCATTCTCTGATGCAAAACCCACAGAAAAAACATACAAATAACCAACATTTTATTCGACACTATTGTTAGATTATAATCCCCAACCAGGCTGCAGGGTCAAAAGGAGGATGTTGTGTATTTTCAATAAACAGCAATAAGTTAAATGCATCCAGATTGACTTCATACTGTAGCTTCATATCCCGGTAATAACTGACAACAAGGGAAATAATTATTCTGCATTTCATACAACATACAACACCTTCATTCTTAAATATCCAAATACAAGGCCTGATTATTAGTATAAGAGACACAACAGTATGCAGTAGAAATATCCACCGTTCAGGCATTTCTTTGTGTTTTCCTTTACAGGTTAGTGAGTGCAGTTTGGACGACTGGTCAGATAAATGCAGCTGGAGCACAAACTGGAAGTGAAAGTAAATGGAGAAATTCAGTGATTATTTTAAGGTCATTATTAAACAGATCACAGTGTCACACGCAGTTCTCGGATTTTTACTCACTGAAAAACCCACATGTTTAGGTCATGTTTCTTACTGGTCCATAGACTATGACACCTTTGAGAGTTAAAGCTCTTGAAAAGCACTTAAAGCTGTGTGATGCGATTGGATTAAAGACACACTATTTAATGAACTATTTACTATTTTGAGAACTGCAGAATTTAGATCTGAACAAATCAGGAATGGCAACGATCTTTGCATTGTCTCTAATTAGGCACTTTAGGTTCACTGTATCTTCATCTGTAATTCTAACGAATAGAACAGAGACTGGATAAAGAACACAAGTCTCCATTCATCGGAGTTCCTCTTCCCACCACAAGGGTGCGCTTCATTTCGATTAACGTCACAGCATCGGGTGATTTATTCCTCTTCATACAATAGCAATTAAATATTTAGTTCATCAATGAATATTTCATACTATTTATCCATTTATAGTTACATTTAATGTTAAATGTTTACATTATCGCTTATTATAGCAGCTATGAACAGACGTTTCCTTTCAAGTCTTAAATAAAAGCCTACGATTTTTTGATTTTACAAAGAAAGATGTCGGAAAAGATACAGTTTTCCTCCCTCCTGACACTGGAGACTCCTAAAGTAAACACCACCATTATTATCCCTGACACTGTCGTTGACCTGTTACTATAGAAACGCTATTACACCTCCTGACCAATCAGAATCGACACTCAAGGACAAAATTCAGCATGTTATTCATAGCTAAGCTTTAGCTAGTTTGCTAGCTTTGGTTTCACGTTTCGGAGTAAATAAATAACCTGAACTGAGTCCAGGTAGAAAAATCTATTTTTTATCAGAAAATAAAACCAGTGTCACAATTTAATTTTAACAACAAAAATAATACAGTGAAATCACAGAGGTTTAGAAAGGATCATGATTTGTGTGCGTATTAAATAGAGATCACTTCACACTGTGCTGCTCAGAGGAGTTATTAATAACAACCGCAGCACATTAATCACTTTTGTAGAGCTGGAAGTACTGAGAGAAGGGAAGAGAGTCATGCAGAACATGCAGAAAGCAGAATCGTCTCAACAGACGCCCCACGGAAGACTTCTGATCGTGATGAAGATGATGACGCTGAAGATGATGAAGGATCCTTCCTCCAGACAGCTGAGGACTGATCCACCGCTCACCTGGTGCACGAAAGAGACAGACAGACAGGGAGAGAGCGAGAGACGTTATTACAAGAGTCAATTATTAGCATGTTAGCATGCGTGCACATGTTCCTGTTTTCTGACACAGTTTACATTTAACTGTAGTAAAGATGTTCATTGTAAACATTCTGTGCTAAAAACAGAAAGTATCTGCATCAGCGTTCTCACTAAGTTTTAACTATTATACTAGCTCATTATGTTTGTATATATATCCAGCTGCAATTTCCTTCAACAATGCTAACAACCTCCTTTAATCAGAAGGTTAGCCATTTCTATGGACTATCGTACACCTTTGCAGATATAGAAACACCACAGGAACCACCAATAAGCAGAAGAAGGTCATGACCTTGGTGACGTGTGGACACAGAGCTACATGTTACACAAAATAAAAACTGTAACAGTGAATGTTAGGGTGTTTATTTGTTAGCTCAGGTGCTAACACTGGGGAGAAGGTAGAGGAAAACTTGGTCCTGCTGATGTGTGTGTACTTATCTTCCTGCCAGCTCCTTCTTCAGACATGACTTGAAGGAAGTGAAGTGTTCTACATGCTTATAGCCCTGCAAAAACATTCAGAGAACAATTTCACACTAGTTCACAATAGTTGACATGGTGTATCTGGAGCCTCTGTGAGATATTATTAGTCACCACTAGATAGCAGTACAGCTGTAATAATGACTCTCTCACCCTGGCTCCACGGTGCAGTCTGTCCTTCATGATCCCTATAAACTCTTTGTAGCTCAACTGGTCATCGTGGTCCACGTCAAAGATCTTAAAGATGGTGTTGACTAGGTGTCGAGTGAGTTTAAGACCCGTGGCTACGTACACCGCCCTCGCAAACTCATCTAACACACACACACACACACACACAAATATGTTAATTCCAGTGATTAACAGTATGTGTAAGATGAGCTAGCAGTCAATGCTACATGTAATTATCCCGTGTTTTCCTAATAATTAAACACCACACCTGATGTAAATGTTGCTGTTCCTCATAGTTTTGTACCATCATCACTGTTCATGTGCCTTTATACAAGTATTAGTAATATGCTAGCTAGCTAGCTGAAATGTTAGCCTCATTTTAACTGTAATTTATCTTCTTTTAGTAATTAAAAATGCATCTGAGGTAAATGTTGGTCTTCTTTATAGATTTGTTTAATTTCAAAGTCTCTGTGGTTTTCTAAAAGTCTGGAAAGTGATTTGTTATCAAGCTAAAGACTTTATTTTCCTTATTTTAGATGCACATAGATGTTTCTTAGGAATTATTCAGCACATCTGAGCTAAATGGTCCACGGTCCATGTGCCTTTATAAATGTCTTAATAAATGTCTTTAGCTAGCTAGCTAAATCATTAGCCTTATTTTAATCCTAAAGTGTCTGTCTAGTAATTAACCAACACAAAATTCTCTTGTGAATGTTGACAGTCCTAATAGCGTCGTCTTAGCTGTGTTAGCGTCGCCTTATAAAAGGCTTAGCTGTGCTAAAATGCCCTCTGCTCGATGGCTAAATAAATAAAGTATCTTTAGTTTAGGATCTTGCAGAGTGTTCAGTGTTTTCTTAACAATTAATATGAATATTTCTGCTGAGACCTAAAACTGTGTTAATGACCATAAATCTGAACCTTGTCCGATGGACCGGCAGGCGAAGTTGTACATCTGCATAGCGATAGCGAAGTCTTCAAGGTTGTTGAGGAACTGAAAGAAAGACCTGAACTCTTCGAAGGTGATTCCCTGCAGGAAAGAAAGAAGCGATCACAAACCTGAACAGGTGACGACACAAGTCTTTGTTTACAGTTTTTTTCTTTTTAGACTTATTTATGATAACTAAACCAGTGTTAGCTATAGCTTGCTAGTGAATTCCATATTTCACTTGTAAACCACTGAATGCCATAGCTAGCCTAAGGTTAGCAAGCATACAACCTTATTTAGATGAGGACACATGAGCTAGTGCTAGCATTAGCTTAACAAGGAAACATATTTCCTGTGGCACTTTAATGTTTGGAACAGTTCGTTCAGTGTTTCAGCTGTACATCGCTTTAAAACGATCCACAGAGATAAAACAACTGCAACGATAAATAACGTGATGAAAGGCAGAGGCAGGCGAGAGCTCAGCTGCTCCTCTCTCTCACTCTCTCTCATCTTCTACCGCTTATCCGAACTACCTCGGGTCACGGGGAGCCTGTGCCTATCTCAGGCGTCATCGGGTATCAAGGCAGGATACACCCTGGACGGAGTGCCAACCCATCACAGGGCACACACACACACACACACACACACACACACTCTCATTCACTCACGCAATCACACACTACGGACAATTTTCAAGAGATGCCAATCAACCTACCATGCATGTCTTTGGACCGGGGGAGGAAACCGGAGTACCCGGAGGAAACCCCCGAGGCACGGGGAGAACATGCAAACTCCACACACACAAGGCGGAGGGGGGAATTGAACCCCCAACCCTGGAGGTGTGAGGCGAACGTGCTAACCATTAAGTCACCGTGACCCCCCCATATTATATTATATTATATTGTATATCTTCAGAGCTCGAACAATTTAATGTAATTTGTTCTGGTGTTAAATCATGTGCCATTATTTCTTTTGTCCATTCAAACATGAATTTCCCACTTCGGTGCTTTCATGAGAAACAAAAGGCCTCATGTCAACATGTCAATTTGCACTAAAACATCCACTTCCCTGTGAAGAAGTAGCGAGAGCATCTAAGCGAGCTGAACATGATACTATTGGGGCAACAGCCTGTCACTCACTTAGAAGAACAAAGGGGAGGAGTGGAGTTAAGGGGCAGAGGTGACAGGAAGAGATGTAAGATTACACTGTGTCTTACAAACACACACACACACACACACACACACACACAGATGGAGCGGTGGAGCGTTCATGTGTTAAGTGTGTGAGGATGTTAAAGCATGAGATGATCAGAAAGCTTGAAGCGTTTGGTTACGTTCCAGGAAAAAGAAAGAGGAAATAAAAGCCGACTCAGCAGCACCTTTTCATCAGGAATAGACTGTCGCACATTTTCCAGGTAGCTGCGAATGTCCTCTACGTTGGTGTATCGCAGGAGGATGCGAGCGAAATCTTCCTCACTGATGGTGATCATGCCTTTGGAGTAGGTCAGGAACTCGATCTCCAGCACCTCTGTCTGGAGATTATCCATAAACCTGAAGGACAGAAAGAGAAAGAACCACTAATGTATAACGAGGTGAAAGTGTGCTGGACCTCCAGGGTCTGAGAAAAAGGAGCAACTGACCTTAACTAGGAGAAATTAATTTAAAATTAAAAACATTCAATTTAATATTTCATTTAAAACGTGAGAGCACGATGAACCTATGAGAAATGATCTGAAAGCAATTTGTGTAAATACGAGAGGTAAAGAAGCGAATGTAAGAACATTTAATATTTGAGATGTGAGAGCATTTTTTTGTGAATGTGACTGAATCTTATGTAAATTAACGTGAGAGAAGATGTTAGAATTTTGTGAAAAGATGAGGTTTAGATTCCTGGACAGAGCGGTAGTTTGTTTTTGTTTATAAATGTGAGAGGTGAATTGGTGAATTTGTGAATGTGAGAGTCAGTAAAAGTGAGAGGATTTACTAAGGATTCAAAAGGCCAATGTGTGTACAAAATAAAAAGTTGTTAGAATCTGAGAGAGATTTAGAGTCGATGTGAATGAAAATGTAGTAAAAGAAAAGTATTTTTAAAAAATGTGAAAAGCAAATGAGATAAATTTAATGTTAAATTAATTTGCTAAAATGTGAAAAGTATTTTGTCTGAATATGAGAAATGATTTTTAATGTTTGTGTATGAAAAGTAAATAATGTTTGTGTATGAAAAGTAAATAATGTTTGTGTATGAAAGACAAGGTGTGAATTACAGTTTCAGACTCAGTGTCTGTACCTGTAGAAGTCCTCAAATGTCAGCTCTGCCTTGCCTTTCTTCCCGAAGAAGTGTACGAGCAACGTGGTGTCTACGGTCATACCATCGTCCGTGCGCTGGTCAGAGAGGGCCAAAAGGGGGCAGGGCAGGAAAGAAAAGAAAGCAGTGACTGATAAAATCATGGTCTGTGATTACAGGATAAAGGGGCTGTCCGTCATGGAGGCAGAGCAATCCTCAGTGCTGGTCAAGGGTCTGTGCCGTTCAGCGCATTCAGGGTCAACAAAGTGCACAGATCTTTATACCATTTCGATGAAAACATCAGGTATAAAGATCGAAGGATGTGTGCGAGACAAATACGAGAGCAACAGACATCCAGAGGTAGAGAAACTAATACATTCATGTAAAATATACACTCCATACATCTAAGACAGAGATAGATACAGACACAGACAGAAATACAGACACAGACAAAGATATAGACAGTGATACAGACAGAGATACAGACAGAGACACAGACAGAAACACAGACAGAGACAAAGATACAGACAGAGACAGACAGAGACACAGACAGAGACAAAGATACAGACAGAGACACAGACAGAAACACAAACAGAGACAAAGACACAGACAGAGACAAAGATAGAGACAGAGATACAGACAGAAACACAAACAGAGACAAAGATACAGACAGAGACACAGACACAGGCAGATATACAGACAGAGATACAGACAGAGATACAGACAGAGACAAAGATACAGACAGAGATACAGACAGAGACACAGACAGATATACAGACAGAGCCACAGACAGAGACAAAGATATAGACAGTGATACAGACAGATACACAGACAGAGACAAAGATACAGACAGACACAGACAGAGACACAGACAGAGACAAAGATACAGAGAGACACAGACAGAGACAAAGATACAGACAGAGACACAGACAGAGACACAGACACAGATACAGACAAAGATACAGACAGAGACAAAAATTCAGACACAGACAAAGACACAGGCAGAGATACAGGCAGAGATTCTGAGAGATACAGACAGAGATACAGACAGAGATACAGACAGAGACAAAAATACAGACACAGACAGAGATACAGACAGAGATTCAGACAGAAATACAGACAGATTTAGACAGAGACACAGAGAGATACAGACACAAACAGAGACACAGACATCAAGACACAGACACACAGACAGAGATACAGACAAAAACAAAAATACAGAGAGATACAGACAGAGACACATACATAGAGACACAGACACAGACACAGCCATAGAGACACATACATAGACACACAGACATAGAGATACAGACAGAGAGATACAGACAGAGATACAGACAGAGATACAGACAGAGATACAGACAGAGAAAACGGTGGATGTTATCAGATCAGAAGATGCATGAAGACACCACAAGGCCATGCATTTCAGACACAGGCTGCATTCACACATAAATGCCAATGTGTGAATAGGTGAAGAGAGTCCACCTTTTTCCTGCTGCACATAAAACCTGCCCAAACCCTCAACACCCCCCCCCCCCCTCTCTCTCTCCCCCTCCCTGTGATGAGTGGAAGAGTCAGGTCTCTGTACCCAGAAAAGGTGGTGCCTGTGGGCGTAGTCGTCTGTTTATCAGACAGAACTTGTGCTAAACGATTAGAGACATGATGAATGTGGTCTAATGTGAATCAGAATCCACTTCATTAAATCTAAACATTTACAAACTATTCTCAAAAAGGAAAAAGGCTTTAGTTTGTTGTAGGAATAAAACAAAATATGTAGCTGAATAAATAAAAAGAGAAGTATTTCTGGTCCACTCTTAATGTCTGAGCTCTTAAAGGTTCTTCAGCCTTTAACACTGATCTCTACAGCAGAGTGCTTTACTGTCTAAACAACATTGATGAAGAACCTTTTCTGGAAGCAAAGGACCTTTAAAGGAGTGTGTGTGACTGAGTAATTAGTGTTTTCCTCAAACGTTCCTCAGACCAGAACAAATTGAGCACAAAGGTTCTTCATAAGTTCTTTATGGTCTCTCTTTACCTCAGGAAAGGATTCTTCTCACCAGAAACCATTCTGTTGTAGGCTTCAACATAAAACCTTAAACATTTGCTCCAAGAACCCATGAGGGCTCTTTATTTAAGAGTGCAGGCTTGATCTATATACATGCTACGCCTCTGAGCCTGAGATGTAGGAGGAGCCTGTCATGCTAAGTCGGCTTAGTTGGCCACGCCCCTTTCCCAAGAGCTTTCAGTGCATTCAAGCCAAACAAGAGCAGAGCTTCGGTCCATGCCTCTGCGATACCTCCAGATTAAAATCCTATCCGAGGAAAAACCATTTAGAAAAGAGAAAGAACGTGGACTGAAGCAGAGCAATCAGACAGGAACATACAGCGTTTGAGGTAGGACATAAATCAGGGAAAACATGGTGCTACACATCACATCACATACTGTACAACTATCAAGTATCGTCAAAATGGTATATCCACAATTCAGAAAACAATCAACACAGACTTCCTGGATATATTTAAATGACCTCTATTATTATTATTATTATTATTATTATTATTATTTCCTCCCTGAAAATGTGAACGTGATACACATCACTCAACATCACATAGTGGATCAGGATGATGGTCCTGGGATCTGAACTCATCATCATCTGGTTGTTGGAGCAGAATCTTAAAAAAATAGTTCTGTGAATTATTTAAATACAAAGAAAAACAGCTAAGCGGTGTTTGTGTCGGACATCTGATCGTGTTTTCCGCTGAACTTCGAGCAACGGCGTCTAAAACAGCCTCGATTTGTCTCAAGAACGTCTTGGCTGAATTTCTTATCAGACTTTGTTGATGTTCTGGCACTAAATCGGACCTTCATTGCCTCAGGATTCCAACAATTCTTTGGTTAATCTTTGGGAGGCGGGGCTTAGGGAGTGTAAACGCTCTAAAATGTGACCCTGAACCGTGTTGACGTTCAGTTAGCTGAAACGTCCGCCTCGGTAACGTCACAGCGATGAAGGTTACAATTTTCTAGAGGTATTTACACCATGTTAGTGCCGTAGCTTCTGGAACGCTTTTAAATATATATATACATATTTATTTAAACTATTCTTTAATCCCTCTCTTCTTTACCTTCTATTAGTAAACATTCTTTCTTTTTTTTTTTTTCGTCTCCTCTAATTCCTGGAAGATTGATGTAAAGAGCGTGACATCACAGCTCCTGGAAACCACTACTACAAAGTCAACATTGCATTACACTGTAGACAGCCACGCCCCCTGTGGGTGGAGTCATCACTCGGAGGCTTTTAGTCTTTGATGTGGCAGGTGAAAAACAATGATTAGCAGGATGACCAATACACACTTCCACACATACACTCATGCAGTCAGTCAGACACACACTCATCAGACGCTTACACACACACACACACACACACACTAAGTGATCATCTGAGAGCGTGCAGTCAATAATACAAACAATGCTGTGGAAGTGTGTCATCTGCAGGAGTGGGATCTCGAATTACTGTCTCTTTTACACACACACACACACACGCACACACATGCACACACACGCACACACACGCACACACACGCACACATGCAAACACAAACACACACAAACACACAGACTTTGTGAGTAACAGACTGGGTAAATAAAGAGCAGATGTATGGCACGAGAGTGTCATTAGGCTGCAGTTCCCTCATCATTAAAACTGCTTCACATGGCCAGATAAACGCATCATCACTTTCCAGTCGTCTGCTGTCTGATATTAGAACTAAGTGTTGTATCACTTTATGGGTGTATCACTGTATCGATATATCACTATTAGTGTATCTGTGTATCACTATCTGTGTATCATTGTATCGATACATCACTATTAGTGTATTG
>NC_083461.1:39758460-39768460 GCF_030014155.1 Tachysurus vachellii | reverse complement strand
ATATTTAAATGTCCTCCAAAAAGTCTACAAGTGGGTCAGCGTAAAAGACAGATTATCTCACCACCAGAAATTCTTGCTTGTCCACCATCTGGTTGCCGTCGGCGTCGAACATGTTGAAGGCTATTTTGAAGCCAGCATGAGGCTCTGAGGAAAAGACATGTGAGTCATGTACATAGATTCGGCTTTCATAATGCGATAAAGTGCATTACTATGAGGTCATTCGTATAAAGTATTAGCCAAGAAGACTCCTCGGTGGAAAATCATCTCATTGCATGATTTTATCGTCCTGAGACAATTACAGAAACGCATCAAGACTATCTTTAAGTGTGAAGCAGAAGGACAGTGATACATTTTGTCCTCATACCACAGCACTGTTGAGTTCTGCAGTCTGTAAGGACATGTTTATTTAACCTTTATGGAAGGAGTCTCCAGTGTCAGTGACGAAGGTCTAACGGTCTTCTCACATCTGCCTATTCTGTTGACTACAATTTGCAACCCCATGAAATTCTACATCCACACAGAAATGTTCTCCGCACTAATTTCGACTTTGAAGCGCATCACTTCAAAGTCAGAGTCTCAGTTCCAGCTCTCCTTTCGTACCAAACACCACCTTTCATCACCTCCTCCAGGTGTGTTTTTGACCTTGTTGAGGGCCACATGTCTTCCCGTGGTGTTACGTTGCCGTGGGAACAGCACATCAAGTCTGGGTCGCTGTGTTCTGGAGGACGTGATGAGTGAAGTGCTTTGGTGCACCGGGAAAGGGCGAAGACACGAGCTTTAATGATGCTACTCAACAACTTCATAATGCCTGAGCTATTTCAGTAGATAGAATTTGGAGCACTTATTAATTAAACACAGGATCTAAACGTTATGAAAGCGTTTATACCACAAAGCTGCTGATTTCTGTAACCTCACAGTTGATTTTCACCACAAGATGTAGAGAACTTGGAGGCGTTTGTGTTGATAAAACCGACTTGTCTAAGTGTATCGCTCTGGATGAAAGTGTGGCTGGAAACTGTCTGGGTCCATGTCATACCATGAAGAATAAGATTATAAAGTTTAGCTTTTGTGATTTGTCTTTAACGTAGCAAACAAGGTTGAGTGAAACTGAAAAAACATAAGACACAATTATAGCAAGAGGGACAAACCGAGATATTGAACAAAACTGAGGAGCAAAAAATAAAAATTCTAATACTTACTGGTCAAGATACAAAGCAGGAAGAGATACTCTGTGTAAGAAATGATACCTGCAAAAGAAAACCAAAGGGTCACTTTTTTTTGACAAAGCATCGCTCATTCCTCTGCCTCCTATCTCCAACTGTTCTCCTGACTTAACAGCACCCCATTATGGGCATTTCGACTGACACCTGAAATTGAAATCTTGTCTAGTTTTACAAAGGGATGTTCTTTCAGAAGATAACATCTAAACTACTCTTAACTGCAAACAAAAACAAGAGGCCTTTTCTGGCCCAAACACTCCAGGATGGACTGCTGAAGTTACTCAAGCGTTTGCTTCGACTCATGAGAAAGAGGATACACGATGGATGCTCATGAGAATGTTTTGGTAGTTAGGGTAGAAAACAGAGATACATTACTCCCTACACAGCCACTGAAAGCATTCTCCAATGTATCGGTAGCAGAGTTACAGATAGTTCTGGCTGAACGAGCCGAACGTTTCATGCCAGTGGTCTTTTACGCCTGCAGGTGAGGAACCCAACACGAGTCCATTTAACCAGAGAAGGGGGATGATACCTACATGAGCTTCCCATACACAAACAGATAAACATGAACAGCCATCTTCAGAGAACAGGCTTCTTCATGTTCTTCTTCTAGGTGTAGAACTAATGCTAAGATTTCTTGTACTTACAAAAAACTCTAATTAATAGCTATTAGTTTTGGGGATCATCAATCTGTTGTAATCTAAAAGAGAAAAATAGCTGTTCTCACTGGTTGGGAAAGCAGTACTGTCAATAAGAGTGATGCTAACCAATCATGTGGTCAGGTGGGGATTCAAATAAATGACCAGTGATGGTTCTAGTATCTCCCAAAAAAAGTAAGACACTATATTAAGGATCTGTTCTGCCTCGAGTGAGGTACGTCAAAGAACCGACATATCTGTCTGAACAAAGAATTACCAGATGATCGATAAATGGACTGATATATTGTAAGACTTTGGCTTGTGCGGTTAGCATTGAGGAACATTTTCACGTTTCTCCAACGCTATCCTGATAGAGTTAACCTTCCTTGGGTTCAGCTGTATTTACAGTAATCACCTTGGATCCATTTCCCTGGAAATCATCCTCTGGAGATGTTCTCGCTCTCTCTCTCTCTCTCTATCGCATTCTCGCTCTCTCTCACACACACACACACACACACCTTTCCATTAGATTCGAACGAGTTTCCGTATTTTGTCTTCACAACACAGCATCAGTCGAGTTAAACAGAAGGTGCAAATTACGGGGCTGCAGTTAAAAATGATCATTATAAAAGGAGAGGAGTGGAATCCGTGCAGTTTATTTTTAGCCGTCCCGCTGCGGTTAGCGCCTGTGTGAAGCGAGTGTATAATTATCACCGCAGGGAATTAGCCAGTCTGCTACCAGCGCCCCGGCAGCAAATGCTTTAATTGCAGCTCTCGTGTCAGTGATCTTCCTCATGTTTATTTATTTATTTAATTCACAATCCTTTGTTTTTTTGTTTTTGTTTTTTTTCTTCAATTTGGGATTCAGGAACGCTGCCAGCTTCAGACATGATGAATAGTGGCAAGAAAGAAAGAGAGAAATAGGTAAAGATTTAGCATTACTGGCAAATTGTGTGATCACACAGGCTGCTCTGGAACAAGCAGAGAATTCAACATAGCCAACTACGAGTGGAGGATATTAGCTTAGCATGCACAAGAGCGAGTGTCAGCAACTAACTGAACTACTGATGATGATTAGCTTCATACAATATTATTATATTTTACTTCATCACCCCAAACTCACTCACTCACTCATTCATCTTCTACCGCTTATCCGAACTACCTCAGGTCACGGGGAGCCTGTGCCTATCTCAGGCATCATCGGGCATCAAGGCAGGATACACCCTGGACGGAGTGCCATCCCATCGCAGGGCACACACACACACACTCTCATTCACTCACACAATCACACACTACGGACAATTTCCCAGAAATGCCAATCAACCTACCATGCATGTCTTTGGACCGGGGGAGGAAACCGGAGTACCCGGAGGAAACCCCCGAGGCCCAGGGAGAACATTCAAACTCCACACACAAGGAGGAGGCGGGAATCGAACCCCAAACCATGGAGGTGTGAGTAGAACGTGATAACCACTAAGCCACCGTGCCCCCATCACCCCAACCTATCCTTGATTATTTTTTCTTCACCCAAAGTGTTTTGTTCCCTACACAGTGACATTATTAGAGTTTGCAGTGTCCGATAAACAAGAAACCCCAAATTTTGTTTTCCTTAAAGAGAACAGGTGACACTAACGCTTCAGCTAGCATGTTAGCTAAGGACATTTTCTACTACTGATATTTGAAACCTTGATCAAATTCCAGCCAAATATTGTGATAAGGAAATGATACATCTAAACATTAGCTATTAATCTGGTATTTTATGGTAATAAGGATATGCTAATATCTCATTCATTTGCAAATTAGAAATCCAGTCCAACTTCAATTGCTAAAATTAGCACAATTAAAAGACTTTATTCATCACTAACGTTAGCTAACATTGATCTAGCTAACTTTTGTCTAGCTAACTGTTTGTAATATATATTACTACACGTTACTATATGCTATACAAAATATTTGCTTTTTAAAAGATAATATTAGCTGCCCAGCTGTCTATTTAGCTAACACTTCTAATCTAAATAGTAAACCGAACAGTTTTGTTCGTGTGGAAATTTCAAAATCTATCATTATTATAAGAAATAAAACAATTTACTCCTGACATT
Source organism: Tachysurus vachellii (assembly GCF_030014155.1). Lineage (NCBI taxonomy): Eukaryota > Metazoa > Chordata > Actinopteri > Siluriformes > Bagridae > Tachysurus > Tachysurus vachellii. The sequence goes on along the minus strand of NC_083461.1, from coordinate 39,764,503 downwards.
AGCTTAGTCGCATGGCTAACTAGCATGCAGGTTAGCTCTATTAATCTCAGATGAGACTGGTATCATGCTGTGAAGCTCAGCAGCTCAGATTACTCTCACCTCTCTCTCTGAGATTTCGGAAAAGGGTAGAACTTCCTTTCCACACTGGAGGCGTCTCTGAGAGGATCTTCTCCAGCTCCTGTTGGAAAAACAAGGAAGCCATTTAGTGAAGAAAAAAAACAACAGAGCACTAGCTGCACTATAAGGTGTCTTACTTTATAGCATGCTAAGAATGCTAGCTAGCTCTTGTGCCACACAGTTGCAACATCTTTATTTTTAACATTTTTTTAAATGGTTTTTCCCCTCACATAATATACCTCTGCTACTCTGTGTGTGTGTGTGTGTGTGTGTGTGTGTGTGTGTGTGTGCGCTAGAATACCTTACCAACAGGTGTGACATGTGATCAGAAAAACTGAGTTTTAATCACCTGTTTAGTGAGAGACTGCCAAGATTTCTTACCTAGAGAGAGAGAGAGAGAGAGAGAGAGAGAGAATTTCATGCCAAAACAAATACAGCAAAATTAATACAGAAAAAGTGAATAAAATCATTTAAAAATATTACAGTAAATATTGTAATCTTTAAATTAACTATTAGATTGATGCTTATTTTTATTTTTTCGTTCGGCCTTTAGAACTGATTGTGTGTGTGTGTGTGTGTGTGTGTGTGTGTGTGTGTGTGTGTGCGCGCACGTGTTTGGTTACCCTGCAGCTGTTTGTCTCATAAAATGTGACACCAGAACACACATATAGAAACATCTACATTTACATTCCAGCCACTGAAACACATTAAGGAAGTGAGGTTCACTTCTCACTGCAGTGCCACTGCTCACTGACACACCTGAGTCTGTGCTCACTGACACACCCAAGTCTGTGCTCACTGACACACCCGAGTCTGTGCTCACTGACACACCCGAGTCTGTGCTCACTGACACACCCGAGTCTGTACTCACTGACACACCCGAGTCTGTACTCACTGACACACCCGAGTCTGTACTCACTGTCACACCCGAGTCTGTACTCACTGACACACCCGAGTCTGTACTCAGACACACCCGAGTCTGTACTCAGACACACCCGAGTCTGTACTCACTGACACACCTGACACACCCGAGTCTGTACTCACTGACACACCCGAGTCTGTACTCACTGACACACCCGAGTCTGTACTCACTGACACACCCGAGTCTGTACTCACTGACACACCCGAGTCTGTACTCACTGACACACCCGAGTCTGTACTCACTGACACACCCGAGTCTGTACTCACTGACACACCTGACACACCCGAGTCTGTACTCACTGACACACCCGAGTCTGTACTCACTGACACACGAGTCTGTACTCACTGACACACCCGAGTCTGTACTCACTGACACACCCGAGTCTGTACTCACTGACACACCTGACACACCTGAGTCTGTACTCACTGACACACCTGAGTCTGTACTCACTGACACACCTGAGTCTGTACTCACTGACACACCTGAGTCTGTACTCACTGACACACCTGAGTCTGTACTCACTGACACACCTGAGTCTGTACTCACTGACACACCTGAGTCTGTACTCACTGACACACCTGAGTCTGTACTCACTGACACACCTGAGTCTGTACTCACTGACACACCTGAGTCTGTACTCACTGACACACCTGAGTCTGTACTCACTGACACACCTGAGTCTGTACTCACTGACACACCTGAGTCTGTACTCACTGACACACCGGAGTCTGTACTCACTGACACACCTGAGTCTGTACTCACTGACACACCGGAGTCTGTACTCACTGACACACCTGAGTCTGTACTCACTGACACACCTGAGTCTGTACTCACTGACACACCTGAGTCTGTACTCACTGACACACCTGACACACCTGAGTCTGTACTCACTGACACACCTGACACACCTGAGACTGTACTCACTGACACACCTGAGTCTGTATTTACTGACACACCTGAGACTGTACTCACTGACACACTTGATACACCTGAGACTGTACTCCCTGACACACCTGAGACTGTACTCACTGACACACCTGAGTCTGTATTTACTGACACACCTGAGACTGTACTTACTGACACACCTGAGACAGTACTCACTGATACACCTGACACACCTGAGACTGTACTCACTGACACACCTGTGACCGTACTCACTGACACACCTGACACACCTGAGACTGTACTCCCTGACACACCTGAGACCGTACTCACTGACACACCTGACACACCTGAGAACGTACTCCCTGACACACCTGAGACTGTACTTACTGACACACCTGAGACTGTACTCACTGACACACCTGAGACTGTACTCACATCGTTGCAGTTCTGGAATACCTGCCTCAGGTGTGGAGCACACAGAAAGAAAACAGAACATCCTGCACTTCAGCAACACGACGAAAAATAGCAAACCACAGTGAACAGGTAGCACTCACTCCTCGGCTCGCACGTGGTCACTGACTCGATGAAGTTCTGAGGCGTCATGTACAGCTGACCCTCATACTCCAGAGAGCTGAAGAGCCTGAAGTGGTGCTCATGGGACGACATGTACACGTCTCCGTCCTCCAAGTCCAAATGCCGGTTCTGTTGGGGGAGGGGCAGGAGGTGGATCACACACATTAAAGGTTCATGTGATATGATACTAGAACCATAAGCCAACAATCAGTTCTACAACATCACTGTAACATCAATGTGTGGTTTCACCTGTATGTATAATTATTAAACCATTTAAAATACTTGGAATGTTCTTTTTTTTTAAATAATAAAATGAAAAATCTAATTAAAAAATAAATACATACAATCACACAGACACACACACCCAACACACGCACGCACACACATACACACACGTAAATATTACAAACTTGGAAAGAATTCAGAACTCGTCTGTCCAGAAATATTCCTCAACGCAAAAAAATCTTACACATTCACAACCCAAGGAAAACCCTGCACTTACACCTGTGGGAGTGTCTGAGGGCAAAAGGAAAATAAACCTGTGTTACTGTGTATTTCACTCATATGTAGATTATTTTTTGTGTGATTACTATTTTATAATTCTTCATATTAAAATATACGACACCTCGATTTGTTTAAAAGTACATTTAATGTTGCCTCTGACACTGGAGACTCCTTACTTCAAGAAAAGGTTTTAATAAAAAAAATCCAGATTGTCGCAGCTCACTGCGTGATCGTAAATAAATCTCTCATCAAGTCGTTCATACAACTGTTACTCCAAGTCAGGAACAACAAAGAAACACTACAGCTGATGTACAGTGACATTTTATATAGAGCGCCTTTCTCTATTACAACAAATCACAGGCTTATATTAACCCACTCGTTCTAATACATTATGGTTTCTATAGTAACAGCTGATTCACACATAATCCTACAGCAGATCAGACAATGAGAGACGTTTATGTAGTCGTTATGGAAGGAGTCTCCAGTGTCAGCACATTGTAAGTCTCAGAGGTGTCAGAGGTAAAGCTGATGATGGAACGACTGTTTGCAGCTGCTATAACATTACTGACAACATGAACTAACTCGTTTAACTGAACATTAATGTCACTAGAAATGTACTAGATACTAAATAAAGAATTGGAGGCTGATTGCTGGATGAGCTGTTAGAGGAAAGGAAGGTGTGATGTTACTCACTGGGGCTGGATTGGGTTACCATATTACTGTGTGTGTGTGTGTGTGTGTGTGTGTGTGTGTGTGTGTGTTATGTAGTCCTGCGGTACTCACGCGCTGTCAACACCTTTATATTTTCCTCCACTGTTTACTTGATTAATAATTTAACGATATTTATTTTATGTGTAGAATCCTACAGCGGGCATTTTGTATTTATTATTATTATTATTATTGTAGCGCGAGCGCGTCTTACCGGCTCCTCCGCATGCACGGGCGCGTTGTTGCGTACTCCGGCGCGCGCTCCCCGGTAGTTAAGGTACAGCACCGCTGCTCCACCGGCCGCGAGCCCGAATCCCACCGCCGCTGCCCCGCCGCTCGTTACCCGCGCTTTATCCCCGAACCGAGCCGCCGATCTGCTAACCAGCACCGACACCATCCTGCGCAAAGCCGCCATCTTCACCGGCAGCTACGGGCTCTATCCCAAATCACCGCCCCGCTTCCCTGCGTCCCTTTTTACGTGTGAAACTAAATAACGCTCCCGGTTTTACTACATACCGAAGAGCTGAATCAGAACGACGAACAGGACTCGCTCCCTACACCCTACACCCTAAGCAGTGCACCACATGCGTTTAGGACACAGTCCGTGTTTCCCTCCTGTGCGCGCTAACAGCTGTGTGAATAAACGAACACAATGTCACGTGACACCGGGCTTATAAATATTAGATATTAAACCCTTGGGCTGTGACACATAAAGCTAATAAACATGCTAGTTTTAATGTTCAGGTACATGTTTAATGTTCAGGGACATGTTTAATGTTCAGGGACATGTTAAATGTTCAGTGACATGTTTAATGTTCAGGGACATGTTTAATGTTCAGGGACATGTTAAATGTTCAGTGACATGTTTGATGTTCAGTGACATGTTTGATGTTCAGGGACATGTTTAATGTTCAGGGACATGTTTAATGTTCAGGGACATGTTTAATGTTCAGGGACATGTTAACAATCTGACATGAATTCCAAAGATAATTTTTCTAATGTCAGATAATTTCTAGTACATGAACATTATAAGTAACTAAAACATTCAGAGTTCATTTTAAAATATATTAAAACTATTTTATGAATTCAGTCTAGAGTATTTACGCGCATTTGTGTTTCCCTATTTACACACACACACACACACACACACACACACACACACACACAGAGGGAGAGAGAGAGAGACAGACAGAGAGAGAGAGAAAGAGAGAGAGACACAGAGACTGACAGACAGACAGACAGACAGACAGACAGAGAGAGAGAGAGAGACTGAGAGAGAGAGAGAGAGAGAGACAGACAGACAGACAGACAGAGAGAGAGAGAGACTGAGAGAGAGAGAGAGAGAGAGAGAGAGAGAGAGAGAGAGAGAGAGAGACTGACAGACATGTTACGCTATCACTCATAAAGACATTATGGTTGTATAATTCAGAAGACACATCTGTTCTGCCCCTCTGTTTGTGTCCCCTTTTACCCCGTGATGAACAATTATGTAAACCCCCGCCCCCGGCGCGTGCCCTCCGTTTAAGGAGTGCGTGACCCCCGAGAGAACAATTCACGTTATGTGCTTTTTTGCTCGGACTTTTTTTTTAAACATCGATCCGCTTCGTAGCTGAGTTTCATTGTTTCATTGTCAGAGTCATTGTTACGCATCGATTTTGGTTTGAGGCGAAATCATAAATGCAAACGAGTAAAACGAGAAACGGGCCTCTAACGCGTGTTTAGTGCTGTGACGTCACACTTCACACACAGAAGCGTGCTGTGACGTCACAGTTCACACGTTTACTAAGTGTTCAGACAGTGTCCAGTGTCTTCATGCTGTCATAAGACGATGGCATTTTCACATCATATAGGATCATTTGAATATGGTAATGATTCAGACGAGACACGAACCTGGATATCGTATTGTATTCTAATCATATGCAAATCATCTGATAATCATAATAAACTTTATTTATAGAGCATTTCTCGCGCATGCGCTGTACTATCAAGAAGTTCAATATAGAGGACACAATTAAATAATCCAGAACATTCAAATAAAACAATAATACTAATAATTACATGACAGAATAGATCTCTGTATGTGTTTGTAAAATCCTGTATGTAAGATTACCAAGAGAAATCATTCTAATATGTGAGATGAGATGTAAAGCTAACAGGCTAAAGTTAGACTACAGCACCTGAGTGTGTCAGTAAAAAGAGCTGACTTTCATATCTAAGTCCTGAACATGTCGTTATCTGCTCATGGGGGATTTTCCTGGCCTGGATCAGACAATCCCACCTGGAGATTCTGTGTGTCTTCTTTTCTCTGCTTCGCTCTTAATGACTCAGAACAAC
>NC_083461.1:39750960-39753460 GCF_030014155.1 Tachysurus vachellii | reverse complement strand
CTGTTGCTTCTCATGTCACACACACACACACACACACACACACACACACACACACACACACACACACACACACACACACACACACACACACACACACACAAAAATCAAGATCTTTCCAGAATGTTCTGGAGCTCATTCAGGAATTAAAGTGAGTTAAAACGATTTCAGATGGTTTGGTCTCTTCTTTCTGTAGGACTACAGGATTACAAGGTCAGAGGTGAAAGGTTATTGAATATCTGATTAGGGACTAAAGGACCGAAAGATGTAAAATATGGAGAAGAGGTTTATGTGAATAATGTGAATTTTATTAGTAAATTCTTTCTTTCTTTCTTTCTTTCTTTCTTTCTTCCCTAATGGTTCTAATTGGAACCTTAGACAACAGATGGGTTCTGAGTAGAACCCCTTTGAAAGGCTAGAACAATGAACCCTTTAAAGAACATTTGAGGAACTCTTTTAAGACTGATGAAAAGAGGTGTGGAGTCTCTGAGAAGTGCCTTCAGGAACCTTGAAGGTTTTTAAATCACAGTTAACTCTAAAGGATATATTTTTTAAATAAAATATAACACTAATGGTTTGTTTTAGAAGATGCTTCTCTCTAGAGAACCTTTAATGTTTCTGGAACCTTCTAACAGAGGGTTATTTAATACCTAAGCGATTAGAATCGACGCTTTTTGACACCGAACGAGTGACAAGGTTTTGAGAAAACAAAAGGAGATGTTTTATCCCTCTGCTCTTTCTTGCACCTAATAGACATGAAGTTCTTACAAACTAAGGAACCAGAAAAAAAACGTCCTCGAAGCACTTGTGGTGTTTTTAGACCCATTTTGTTGTCTTAAACCTTCTACACCAGTCCCTTGGTTCTATCACTCACAAATAAATAGTTTTATTGTGTTTCTATTGTCGTTGTACTTATACACACGAATAGGATACAATTACACGCTCTTTTACAGATTCCAGTCTGGAAGGAGGTGAGGTCAGAGGTCAGGGTCAACCATTGTACACCAGTATTGAGCAGTTTGGAGCAGTTTGATGCTCAGTGAGCTCGCTTCAGGGCTCGGGAGCAGTTATCTGCCTGCTCCTGGACTGTAAAAGGCTTCATCTTAGAAGACTTGATGAAGCTCTAACTAGCATCCACATTTCAGGTTCCATCACCATCTCTAAGCATTTACACACTGACAAAGCCAAATAAATGTGGGCCACATTCTGACTTGCCCCAGGTAGAACCATTAGGTTTTCTCTGGTTGTCCGTTGGGGAGAACAATAAAGGGTTCTACATGGAACCTTACAACAGAGTGTCTAAAATGTTGAAACTATCATTGAACGCTTGGAAACCTTAATTATCCAAAAATTGAACAAGTAGATCATCAGTTTTTATTTCAGAAAAGGTTCCAAAGGGAACAATGGTACAAAACTCTATACAGAAATAACCCATACAACCCTTAAAGAACGTTTAGAAACTAAACAAGATATTACACACACTTAAAAGTAGGGTTCTTCAAGAATTCTGAGCTTTCTCTACATGGAGCAGTTTTAAAAGTTCTAAATTTCCATATCGCCCTTTTAAGTGGGAACCATTTAAGGTTCTTCATATAACCAGGTAAGAACGGTTCTACTTTCAGAAAGAGTAGAACTTTCTAGAAGAACGCTATAACCATAAACAAAGCCAAGAACTCCTAAGGAACCGTAAAAGAGTATCTCTGTGTCTATTGATTACATGCAGTCAGACAGTAAAAGCAGTGATGTCATCAGCCTGAGTCGCGTGTCGTCTGAGTGTGTGACACACGCCGCAATTACATGCTGGCTGGCGGCCATCTTGTTCCTCTCGTCCCGTCACTCACTTCCTTTTTCTCATTCAGGTCTTTGTGAATCATCTCCTTTGATGACACTTAAGTAGGGCTGAGTGCATGTCAGCACATCTGGCCCCGAGTGTGAGAGTGTGTGTTTGGACGAGGAACTGAGGAGGAACTGATACTTTTAAATGACATAAGGGTGGGTAAGGTGAACACGCGTACACACACACACACACACACACACACACACACATTTAGCAATTGAATGAGATGGATGTGGGCTTTCAGCGTGTGTAGTGGAAAATGAAAGGCGTTAGAGTACCTGCATGGAGGACGGACAGTAAACACACTTCCTTTAGAAGCTGTGTGATGATCGTGTAGCATGCGGGCGACAACATGTCACACACTTTTATCTAAGAACATTGCATAACATATGTTAGAACTTGGTGTGCGTGTGTGTCTTGTGTATCTGTGTGTGATTGGATCTTTCATGCTCTCTGTGTGTGTGTCCCACTCAGGACAACCCCTGGCTCACCATCACAGAGATTTGTAGATCATACAAACACACACACACACACACACACACACACACACACACACACACACACACACACACACACACACACTTTGAGGTGTTTATTGGGTTTTCCCCCCAAAGCCCCCAAAGCACTGTGTGTGTGTGTGTGTGTGTGTGTGTGTTGCATCACAGT
>NC_083461.1:39735960-39740960 GCF_030014155.1 Tachysurus vachellii | reverse complement strand
TGTAGAAGTAATAGTGTTGGACATGACGATGGAGGTGATGGAGATGCAACGGTGGTGGTGGTGAAGGTGGTGACAGCAGCAGCAATCAAGGAAATGGTGTAGAATTGGAGGTGATGGAGGGCTGATGATGTAATGGTGTAGAATTGGAGGTGATGGAGGGCTGATGAGTTGTTATGGTGTGAAACTGAAGAGAGTGATGATGGAGAGTTGATGATGTAATGGTGTGGAATTCGTAGTTGAATATAATTGTGGTGGTGTAAGTGATGTAAGGGAGACTCACAAGTGAAGATAATGCGAACGTTATGGTGTGGAAGTGGAGATGATGGAGAGATTACTCACTCTCACTCACTTTCAGTAGCTGCCTCATCCTGGTCAGGAGGGTGGTGGTGGTGGTGGTGGTGGGACTGGAGCCTGGGGTAATGGTGAGAATGTGAAGGTGTGGAAGTCAAATCAGTGTAGATGGAAACTTGGGTGATTTGATGGGAGGAAGGGTTTATCCACACATATCTAATGGACATTTATAGTCATCTGGTCTATATGAGGTGTTTTACTAACATAGTCTCATTAAACCTAACAGAATTTTAGAAGACATGGGGTTGATAATTGAGACTCCAGTACAGGTGTCAGTTGCCCCATCGTAGATCCACTATGAGATTTCTCAAGAAAGGGAAAGTAAATGGATTATAAGATATTCTCCACTGGTGTTGGGGCAAGAGAATGAATCATACAGACAGGACGGGGGCAGGAGCGATAATGAAACAGGTATAAAGAGAAAGATCTGGGGGGGTGTGGGGTGTGTAGGAGGAGGAATATCAGAGCGATTAAGGGAAATTCCTGATGCCTTGAAGACCAAGATCTTAAAACAAACCCCACACCATGCTCTTAAAGGTCCTCTCTGTAACACACACTCATACACACCGACGAAGTAGCTCGGGGTTATAATAATAACGCCTTCTTTTACCACCATATTTACTGCTCTTACTCGATATTTCTCCACCCGATGTTCACCCGATTCCTATTCGAAATCATTAAAACTTAATTCCACTCGACACTCTGTTTATCTGGCGCTAGAGCCCCAGGGGTGTCCAGGCACATCCGTCATGGTCCACACCCACACACACAAACCAATAATCACACGCACAGCTGCCGAGTCAGCAGGACCCAGATATTGCTGAGTGTCCCTGAAGCATCTCTCCGTCTGTCAGTCATCCCGAAAAAAGATGGCTAAACGCATCTGTCTTCCTGACAGATCTATGGGAGCTGTGGCTGGAGAAATCAGGCTCAGAAACATGTATGGATTTATTGGTCCTCAAACACACAACGAATGCACCATTCAGTGAGTTTGGACTTTTGTGCTGATGAGAACAACTGTTTAAAAATGTCTCTGTCAGCAAAATGCAAGCATGAAGAACTAAAATCAAATATTCAAGATCTACTCCAGAGTGTTGGGCATTCTTACTGAAATCTGCAGAAAATGTGCCTTTAACTATCAACTCATCATTAGTATAGTGTTAATGTTACTAACTTACCTACTAGCAACCTGAATGGTACAAAGATTAAATAGCCAATTAGAAAAGAATGTCTGTGGCAGACAGTGTTGGGCAGTAACACGTTAATGTAACGCAGTTACTTTTGACAGTAACTGATACTCTAACGCAGTGGTCTTCACTATGTTTTTTCATGTGAGCCACACTGATAGGACAAAGTCAATAGGAGAGCCACTTTCACCGCAAAGTATGCCAAGTTATTCAGTCTTCGAGTTGCGGATGACGCATGCTCCCCATCAGTTACCTCTTTTGTCACTGTCACATTGCTTTGTTACTGTTCATTTTGTGCGCGGGATTGTTTGATAAGAAATCGATAATTTTTTAGTCCGTGTGTTCAGTAAACACAAATTGTTAACTAGCATGAAACACAAACTAGCTTCTGACAGGCCGCCAAAAACTGGCTATTGCGCAGAACGCAGTGAGTCAGTGACGAGTCAAATAATATATATAAATATATATTATTATTATTTGTAATAGAGCACATTCATTTTTCTATGCTTCCCTGATTGTTTTTAATGTTATTTAAATGAAAAATAAATTTTAACCACATGATCACCACATCGTATTATTTACTGCCATGCTAGCCGCATATTAAAGCTTGGCGAGCCGCAGGAGGCTCCCGAGCCGCGCAATGAGTAACACTGTTCTAACGCATTACATTTTAAATAAAGTAACTCCGTTACCGTACGGTGCGTTTGTCCGTTACTTTTTTACATTCATTCATTTAGGCTGAAGTGTAGCCTACAGACTAACCTGTTTACAGTGGGAAAGTGGGATGTGGTAGCTCAGTGGTTAAGGTGTTCGACTACTGATCGGAAGGTCATTGGTTCGAATCCCAGGACCACCAATTTGGCACTGCAGGGCCCCTGAGCATTGTAGGATCGGTGGATGCCAACCTGTAAACACGAAGACGCCTCACTGTGGGCGTGTTTCCGTTTATTCAAGTATGTGCGGCAGTAACGGCGAGTCGAGGCGAGAGCAAGACAAGTTTCTCTAAGTGGAAATACGCTCATTATTTCACTTTAGTTGAACATAAAGACAAAAACCATTTAGTCAAATATAAGCTGTGTCGTTCTGGTTCGAAGGTCCGATCTACTGCGATAAACAGCAACTACAATCTGGAGGTAGAAACTACACGCCTCGACAAAGCTAGAATCTGACCCTGTGTTCGGTGGACACTCTCGAAGTGAGTCAAGCCCCTCCAGCTAAACACCAGCGACTAGATTTTAACCGGACTGTTAACCAGGGACAGATAAACAAACAGTTTTGTGTTTGTATAGACCATAACACATAAAAGAGCATTAATACGAACATCCTTTAAAAAAGTAAATAAAAAGTGACTTTTAACAGTAACGCGTTACTTTCTGGTGTAAGTAATCAACAAAGTAATTGAGTTACTTTTTGAATGAAGTAACTAGTAATGGTGACTAGGTACTATTTCTTAGTAACTAGCACAACACTGGTGGCAGAGGAGAGAACGACAGCCACAAAAAGAAGAACCAGCCACATGGTCTACAAACCCTCAACAAGAAACTGCAAGGCAAGTGCAAGACCACATGATATCTGGTGCCAAGATCCAGACATGGACATCAAATGACTGGGTCAAAAGTACAAACAATAATAATATATTCTCAAAGGCAAACTATAGAGCCTTAAGTTACAAATATGTACATTAAATTAGGTATAAATGTAGACTACGTCATTTGGGTTCTTCAGCTACATGTAAGAAAGGTGTGCTATCCTTTCAGGATACCACATGGGGACAGGAAAGGTCTCTGAACTTTAACCAGGTTACGAGACAGTACTTGGTACGGAACGTGGTCTGTTTTTCAGAAGACTGTTGCCAAGGGACACTGACATAAAAAATACTGTTTATGTATACAGAGGTCCTTGGAGGTACAGTACAAAGGGGCACTACATTGAAATAAAATGTACAATAAACACACTCACATCACTGACTGCGTCATCGTCAGGTTCTCTGAACGGTTCCACAGCCGTAATTCTCCAAACATATTCAGACACAGCCCGACTTCCAGTGCAGTGTAATGCCAAGATCAGACAAGGTATCATTAACCAAACCACAACTGCATCCTGAATTTGTTAGGAAGATCACTTACTCTGAGGCCTGTAACTAAAGGTACACAAGATCCTGGAGAGTATCAACACACTAAACCTGCAGTACAGGTGACATCCTATCCATCTTTTTTACATTACTTCTAGCCAAACTGCTTGATTTTACTCGATTAAACCTGACGCAAATGCAGTTTACAATAAATATTGTGTTCCTCTGTTACAAAATCCTATTCATCTATGTATGATTTTTTGCAAGCCTGGAAGTTATTACTCATAGACGCTAGTGAAGATATGTTTTAGCGAGGAGTTCTATCTAGGCAAAGCTAGCTAATGTTGAGAATCGCTGCTGTATCGTTGCTTCTATACCCAGTAATTTGAGAGTCTGAGAAGATATCATCATCATCAGATATCAAGATTCTAACATTTAAGATAGGATTAGCGAATACATGACAGGACGTACGTAGACTTCTAACAGAACATGTTTACTTGTCCAGAGCTGTTGGTGACCCAGGACTAGATGCCAGAACGGTCTTTTTCATTCAATCTCCTCTTTCACTTTAGCCCTTCATCCTCCAAAAAAAAATGGAGTGAGGGGATCCCAGAGGAAACCCTGCGAAAGAGTGAAAGAGAAAATGCAGGACGAGGGAAGCCCAGATCGTGATGTACGCTGATACCTTCTTTTGTAAGGGTATCAGAGACAGAAGGGACAATGCCGGGTTTATCAGCCCAACAAAAGCCCTCTTTAGCGGGGTGAGGGCGGCTGAGAAGCCCTGGCAGATGGAGACCAAGGGGCCCAGGTATCATGTAGGCATTAGGGAAGAAGCTTTTAGAGGTTTTTAGTGCGACGCTCACCTCCATCCGCTTGCAAAGGATGAGAAGAACAGATAAGAGAGGCAGGTAACTTCAGATGAGGCTAATGCAGCCGCTTCAGAGAGATCAGAAGAGCAGATTAGCTCAAAATATGAATGAAAGAGACAGATGGGGGTTTGTGTGGAGTTTGTCTGAAAATATATCTGAAAACACACATTTAAAAAAATGATATATTAATTATATAAAGTAGCTGGAAATTTTTATTCTATCCAAAACAAATTTTAAACTGGACTTAAATCACTGCAGGTTTTCAGACGTTTTCAATCTAAACTCAACTCTTCCTCAAAAATGTTTGTCCCTTTTCAGCCCTCGCCAATCAAATCGAGAACTGAGAAGTTGTACATACAATGTACAACTTTATTATGAAGATTTCTTACATGTTTTTGGGCAACCTGAAGTAAAAACATCGATTTTCTTCGTATGAGCTCGTAGATAAGTACAGCTGATTTACACTTAGCCACACCCACAAAACTCCATAAAAGGCAATGCGTACAAAACCTAACAACGATA
>NC_083461.1:39703460-39720960 GCF_030014155.1 Tachysurus vachellii | reverse complement strand
CGCAATAACAGATGTCTTTTCTCTTGTTCTATCAATAAATCTCTATTCACGCTTCGGAAATTTAGATTGAATGGCTGTGAGATTTAGAGAGAGAGAGAGAGAGAGAGAGAGAGAGAGAGAGAGAGAGAGAGAGAGAGAGAACATACAGTTCAGAATAAACAGATGACTACAATTGAACACCATGTCACCTGTCAGGCAACCAGAGAGAGCTAATTAATTAAAGGGGATTGAAATCAGCACTTATTAGTGCGCATGTTAATAAAGTGTCTGACTTAAGGGACAACTTGCTAAAATAAAACTTGTTAAACTTTTGCAGCTTCGACTTTTATTGATTTTTTTCATCCTTCCAGCAGTGTTGCTGTTATGTAACTGCATGAGTGAGGGAAGCTCCTGCAGAACAAACATCAATCCAGTGTGGTTTTTTTTTTCGCCTGCAGGTTTTTCTCAGAGCAGAATAATGATCTACTACCCACAAACTGCTTTTTTATTTATTTTATTTTTAGACAACACTGCACTGTAAGATAGAAAAATGTATTTTCTGCATCGACCCCTATACAAAGATCGACAGTAAACATTTTTAGTAATCTCGTGATTGTTAGTAATTTCTCCTTTTTTTTTGATACAGGGTGATACAGGAAAGCCAGCGAGTTTTATTTTGAGTAGAAAGTCAGCAGTCTGAGTCCAAACAGGACTTGCCCAGAATAAAAATAAGCCGTGTCAGTGTTTTGGTCAGCAACATGCTATATTTTTAAAGCTGCTGTTGCCATCTGTTCTCGGTAAGACACTTAGTAGAAGATGCCAGTGTTAAAAAAGACATAAAGAATATCAGGCTTTTAAAATGATTATAAACTGTTTAAAACCACAGACACTCGACCTCGTCAAGACCAAGAAAGTCATAACCCGTCACACTTCCCAGCCAATCAGATCCTTTGATGGCCATGAAAACAGACATTTACCAAACCAATCACATACTGAGACGATCACAAACACAGCTACACATTTCCAGCCAATCAGATTCTGGAACAGGATGTAAACACATACGTTCAACCTTCTTTCAGCCTATCAGACACTTAGACATTCATAAACAGCAGCACTCGGCCAATCATTTTCTTGGACTGTTACACACACTCACTCCTCCCAGCCAAGCAGATTATTAGATGCATTAAACAGTGACTCTCAGATAATATGATCAGATCCTTGGAGCAGTGAATTCAGAGCCCCTCTTTAACCAGTCCAGTCCGTTATCAAGTAGGTACTTTAGATCACATCAGGTCATTTTCATGGTTCTCAGCCAATCAGAGTTCAGAATAGTGATCAGTTTTGGTCACTATTTGGTCATAAACATTGGAAATCAGATCACTGGACCATCAGTCATGCTGTTCTGCCAATCAGATACCACAGAGTGTCCCCACCCCTTCCACAGTGAGCGGCTAATTATATGCTTCGATAGTTGATTAGCTGATTAGGTTTTTGCTAATGTTCCTCAGACGCTTTGATACCCGTCACAGATCATCAAGTCCCTTCTGTTTACTCTTCTTTTTTCTAGCCAGTTAGATCACTAGAAGATCTTCAGTGTTCCAAGGCCATATAGAGTAGACGGATGTCAATGCCACGGAGAGTGATTCATTAAAAAAAACTCTTCTTTTAGCTCTGTTGCTATACAGACATCAGCACAGAGAGATTCTTTATCATAAAATGTTTATCTGGTGTATGAAGAGAACGTCTGAGCGGAGAGTTACGATTAAATCCTTGTGTTGTCTGATGACGGAGGGAAAGACCAATCGACTATTGTGCTCTGTGCATAAAAAGAAATTCCAGACGATATATCCATACTTTTCCCCAAGCTGTGAGCAGACGGGCCAGAAAATGAAAGCATTATATCCACCTGGGCGATTTCCTGTGCAGAAGAACGTCTGAGTTTCATCTGTCTTTAATAAAAAACATCCACATTTTCATCAGACTCTTAGTGCATGAATAATTTACATGGATATATAAACATCCCGGATGATAAAGAAAGCTTACTGCAGAGTGAGACTGCAGAGTGAGACAGCAGAGTGAGACTGCAGAGTGAGACTGCAGAGTGAGACAGCCGTGAAACAGCAGAGTGAGACTGCAGAGTGAGACAGCCGTGAAACAGCAGAGTGAGACAGCAGCGAGACTGCAGAATGAGACAGCAGAGTGAGACAGCAGTGAAACTGCAGTGAGACAGCAGTGAAACAGCAGAGTGTGACTGCAGAGTGAGACAGCAGTGAAACAGCAGAGTGAGACTGCAGAGTGAGACAGCCGTGAAACAGCAGAGTGAGACTGCAGAGTGAGACAGCAGAGTGAGACTGCAGAGTGAGACAGCCGTGAAACAGCAGAGTGAGACTGCAGAGTGAGACAGCAGAGTGAGACTGCAGAGTGAGACTGCAGTGAAACAGCAGAGTGAGACTGCAGAGTGAGACAGCAGCGAGACTGCAAAGTGAGACTGCAGAGTGAGACAGCAGAGTGAGACAGCAGTGAGACAGCAGAGTGAGACAGCCGTGAAAGAGCAGAGTGAGACTGCAGAGTGAGACAGCAGCGAGACTGCAAAGTGAGACAGCAAAGTGAGACTGCAGTGAAACAGCAGAGTGAGACTGCAGAGTGAGACAGCAGAATGAGACAGCAGTGAAACAGCAGAGTGAGACTCAGAGTGAGACTGCAGTGAGACGGCAGAGTGAGACTCAGAGTGAGACTGCAGTGCAAACAGAAATAATAATTTGGTTTTATTTTTTTCTAAACTGATCTAACTGTAGTCACACACACAAGTGAGACACAACAGACACAACTAGATCTCTTCACACCTCTACAGAGACATGAGGAAGAGAAATAAATCTGAGAAGGAAGTGGCAGAGTTTAATGGTGCCTGTGGAGAGCAAACAGGGTGAAGATACTGCAGTAATCTGACAGTGAAGCTCACATGAAGCTCAGCAACTCATTACACACCAATCAGTGTGTTTATTCAGTTGGGTTTATTCCCTGTCAACCAATCAGATCATCCTCCTTCTCAACCAATCAGATCGTAGCAGGACCGTCTTCCTGTTTTTTAGACTCTTTAGTACTAATCCTTACCCAGAAGCGATAAACTGCCAGTAAACCGATGTTTAAATCAGTCTTCGTGATTCACTTCTGCATATTTATTGTTATTCATGTGTCTATTCATTAAGGGGCCGTTTCTATCTCGGTAATTAGCGATGTTCTGTCTGGCTCCTGTTTAGTTATGCAAATGAGGACAATCTCGAGCGCCGGCACTCGTCTAAATGGATTTTTAGTTCATTAACGCTGTTGTTGCATCGACGGCCCATTTTTCCTCGTTCTCTCTCTCACTAAAGGTGGAGTGTTTCTCAGGCTCTGACTCGCTCAGCTGGTTCTGACTCATCTACATTTATTTATTTATTTATTTATTTCTCTCTCCTCTGCAGATCGTCTGGGTTATCAGAATAACGTCCTTTCTCTCTGTCTAAAACTTTTTCTATTTGTTTATTGCAAACCCTTCTCTCTCTCTCTCTCTCTCTCTCTCTCTCTCTACCATTTTATCATTTTCATCTTTGTGCACTTTGCTTTTCATGAGGATTTGTGGGCGTGGCTAAACATAAATCAGCCCTGATGTAAAGGAAGTTTTTTGCTCGTGTATCTGTCTGTGTATCACTTCGGTGTTTTGACTTCTCTACTGAAGGACTGAAACTTCTGCGTTCAGCTGATGCTCGTCACGCGTCAGAATAAAACGCTAAAACGCCTCGTTCACATTATTTACTGCTTCGATTAAGGTGAACACACTACAAACATTCCGCATAAAGCGTCAGTGTGTTTAATTTCAGCCATGTTTGTTTAAATGTTAATGAAATTCACCTGCGTCGGCTCTTTATTCAGTTCCTGAATACATCTGCATAAATTAGCATAAATTAAATAGTTTCAATGTGAATTTTAATCATATTAATGTTTCTAATGTAAATGTTTGCTGATATTTTGATGAATACGTGTTAGTCACAGTTCCTCGGGTGTTAATGAGTTAAGGTGAAGTGTGTGCTGCTGTTCTGCACTCCGTGATTCCTCTTACACCAAAACGAGTCGTTCACACTGATTAACACTCTGAGCATTAAATCCTTCTTATCCATTTCTAGTTACCTTTAATGTGGTGCAGTGGCTGATGGGAAACGTAGTCCAAATCCATCGAGATCGTCTTATAGCTCTGTGATGTAAGAAAATCTTCATCGTGTTGTTTAAATAAAAGTCATCAGTGTTGAAGAATCAAACCGTAGGGTGGAAAAGTTAAAACGTGTAAAAAGAAAGAAAGAAAGAAAGAAAGAAAGAAAGAAAGATTCTTTTACAATCAAAGTAAATAAAAATTTTGCATCCAGGATTACAAATTTAAGTCTGTCTGTCTATTTATTTATTTATTTTTCAGTCTGAGCCCAGTCTATGTGTGTGAGCTCTACTGTGTTAACTTGCGGATGAATGAAAAAATCTTGTCCTTGTCCTTTTGATGGGGCTGAAATACATTCTGGGGGAAAATAAAGAGCCTCAGCGTTTTATTTGAAGCGACTTCATTTAACAGCGTGTGCAGCGTAGGATATAATTAGCTGGTTATTTCCTGTCGAGCAGCACTGCTTTCTGCACTCTGTTCAGGATTCAGATCTCTAATCAGAAGAGTTTCACTCAAACATGGTCGTGGACTGAAAGTCAAAGTGCTGGACTTGTGTAGCGTGGAGACAAACACAGTTGCACAACAAACATCAGGACAGAAGAGCAAGGACAGAAGAGCAAGGACAGGAGAGCGAGGACAGGAGAGCGAGGACAGGAGAGCGAAGACAGGAGAGCGAGGAAAGGAGAGTGAGGACAGGACAGTGAGGGCAGGAGAGTGAGGACAGGACAGTGAGGACAGGAGAGTGAAGACATGAGAGTGAGGACAGGAGAGTGAAGACAGAAGCGCGAGGACAGAAGAGTGAGGACAGAAGAGTGAGGACAGGACAGTGAGGACAGGAGAGTGAGGATAGGAAAGCGAGGACAGAAGAGTGAGGACAGGAAAGCGAGGACAGGAAAGCAAGGGCAGAAGAGCGAGGACAGGATAGTGAGGACAGGAGAGTGAGGACAGGACAGTAAAGACAGGACAGTAAGGACATGACAGTAAGGACAGGACAGTGAGGACAGGAGAGTGAGTACAGGACAGTGAGGACTGAAGAGCGAGGACAGGACAGTGAGGACAGGACATGACAGTAAGGACAGGACAGTAAGGACAGGACAGTGAGGACCGGACAGTGAGGACAGAACAGTAATAACAGGACAGTGAGGACAGAACAGTGAGGACAGGACAGTGAGGACAGAACAATGAGGACAGAACAGTGAGGACAGAACAGTGAGGACAGGACAGTGAGGACAGAACAGTGAGGACAGAAGAGTGAGGACAGGACAGTGAGGACAGGACAGTGAGGACAGAACAGTGAGGACAGAAGAGTGAGGACATGACAGTAAGGACAGGACAGTGAGGACAGGACAGTGAGGACAGAACAGTAATAACAGGACAGTGAGGACAGAACAGTGAGGACAGAACAATGAGGACAGAACAGTGAGGACAGGACAGTGAGGACAGAACAATGAGGACAGAACAGTGAGGACAGGACAGTGAGGACAGAACAGTGAGGACAGAAGAGTGAGGACAGAAGAGTGAGGACAGGACAGTGAGGACAGGACAGCAGCAAAGAGTTCATGATATGAATCAGAGCTGTGGAGCCGGGGGACGAAGCTTCCTTCCTGTTAGCTGATTATTTTCCTTAAACACAACAGAGTTTAATTTCTCTTTCTTCCTTTATATGTTTTGAATAAATTTGAATTCAAATGTGTTCATTATTTAGTAACAAAGTGCCTGTAAAACGTCAGTGTTTCACATGAGAACTAATAATAAATCATTCAGTGACTTTTATTATATTATATTTGTTAATAAGTAAAAAAGAATCAGATTTATAAACTTGGTTGTTTTCTCTGGAGTTTGTTAGCAAACTTACACACAAACAATGTCTACTTTATTAGGAACACAAAGACAGTTAAAAACTAAAAACGTCACCTTCTGGGTCAGTTCCGGTCAGAGACTCCGCCCACTTCCTGAGTGTGGAACATGGGGAGGAGTTTGATCTGTCAGTATTCTGAGATGCTTTTCTGCTCAGCACACTTGTACAGAGTGCTTATGTGAGTTCTTGTAGCCTTTCACCCCCACCCCCCCCACCTCTCTCTCTTTCAGTATTTCCTCCTGAGACATGACTTAAATCCCATATTCATCCTTCCTTCATCTAGGAGATCATCCGCAACAGCTAGCTTTACTTACAACTTCATTTCTCTAACGTCCGACTCGATTCATCTCTCTCTCTCTCTCTCTCTCGTGTGAATGGACAGTTTTTTCTCAGAGGATATGATGAGAAGCAGCAGTAGCAGCAGCAGCAGCAGTAATAAATCATATGCTAACTACAGTGTGACATTCCAGCTCACAGAGACACAGTAGTCTTTTCAATCTTGCCTCCGCTGCATGTGAATATAGTGTGAGAACTCATTTCACTGCACTGAAGCTCATCTGGAGCAGAATCCGGGTCAGTCTGAGAAATAAGGCACCTAATAAACCCGATCAATTCTGCTGTATCGCAGCAGGAGCACGGCGAGAAGAATCGAGTTCTGACACCAAGTCGAATGAGCTCGTACTCCTAAAACGCCACAGCAGGTTCTCTCCATGACAACAAGCTTTCATTGGGACCGTAACGTGTTAACTCCTCTGTCCTGAAAGGTGCCGATATCATCATTACAATTTCCTTATGTCTATATGTTTATTTTAAAGTGAACTGAGTCTTCTGTCCTGACACTGGAGACTCCTTCCATAAATCCTCACCATATGGGTGTTACACTCTGTCTTCAATCTGTTATACAGAACGCAAGTTCTCCAAAGAACGATTCCTCCACAAGATCTCTGAAGGTCTGCTGTGGTATCTGGGGCCTCAAGACAAGAACTCTGATCTGCTGCCCATCACATCCAGCTGCTCATCAGGTAACGAGATAATCAGTGATCTCGCTTCAGCTCTCAGTGATTTTAATGTCATGGCTGATGGGTGTGTATCCTGTCAGAGCTGCTGTTAAGGGAAATGTACTTTATTACCTTCATTTATTCATAACTTGGAGTCTCTTTAAAATTCCGGCTTCACGAAGGGTGCCAATACTTCTGTGCTTGGTTGTATATGCGCTACTGAGTGTGTAAATGGTTTATGTGCTGCTTGGTATCGCATCAAGTTTAGCAGCAATGCAAACTTTTGAGCATTTTCAGCGCTAATGATCATGCGGTCATCAGAATAACATCCTGTAGGTGCGAAAGCGGGAACAATAATTGAACACAAATGGCGGAAATCCTGAGCGTTTGTCCCACACACACCCCCCTCCCCCTCACTGCGCTAATCGGGGCATCGGGAACACCGTTAACGCCTAATGAAGAACGAAGCGTGGTAAATAAATCATTCTCTCGCCAGTGTGGGCGCTCGACATTAAACAGGAGGCTTGCGGCGCTGCTGTAAACACGCATAATCTTATAAATCACACAATTAACACATTAATCACACTTTAGTGTGTGTTAAGTTCATTAGGAGTTCGTTTATTTCTTGGGTTTAATCTGGAGATGGTCCTCACAGAAAGGAGTGATATATTAGTTATTTTATCTAATTTAATATTTCTGTCTTTCATTAGAGTTCACACTGAGAACTAACTGCTGGCTTCTGGCACCACACACACACACACACACACACACACACACACACACACACACGTATATACACACTTACCTAGCGTTACTGTCGGCACTTTTTATATCGCCGTATCATTAAATTGAAGGGAAATTAAATAAAGTGACTTTTACATGCTGTAATCTGCAGGTCAGCACTTTTTCCTAACATCATTATGTAGCTCGCAATTAGCAATTATCAACTTTATACTGCGTTTAATATTCGAAAATAAAGTTTATTTAATATTTCTTGGCTGCTTCCTCTGTGCTCTAAATATCTGTGTCCTTCATCATTCACAGTAAACTCCACTAGGGAAAAAGGCTGAAGTGAAGAGCTGAAGGATCTCACTGGTGTTCTTCATCTTATATATAACTCAAACTTAAACTAAAGAGGAAAGCTCTGACCATCCATCCATCCATCTGTCCATCCATGAGTCCATCCATCCGTCCATCCATCCATCCATCTGTCCATCCATGGGTCCATCCATCCATCCATCCATCCGTCCATCCATGGGTCCATCCATCCATCTGTCCATTCATGAGTCCATCCATCCGTCCATCCATGGGTCCATCCATCCATCCGTCCATCCATGGGTCCATCCATCCATCCATTCATCCAAATGTTTGTCCAAATACCTGTTAATTTACCCTCTGTAAGTCCTTTAAGCTCTATCTGCCCTTCCCTACTTTCATCCACCCATCCCTTTAAGAATCCAGTCCTCTATATATGTCTGTCCATCCATTCAGTTATGTATCAGTCCTGCCATCCTTCCATAAATCCATTTAGATACATCTGTCTGTCCGTTTCTCTTTCATTTCAAACATCCAGCACCTTTATAATATCTGTCCACTCAGAGAAAGACAAATAGTGACTAGACAGGGCTCAAGGGGGCGGAGATAAAAACGTCCTTCCATCTGTTGTTAGCGTGTCAACATGTCTGTTATGATAACGAGAACTCTGTTAAACCTCTGTCTGTGACTGAAGATGCACACATGAACCCACAGCTTGCAGAGTGGAGAGGATTTCAGCGAGTCAGTGGAGGTGAGTCAGGAGAGACGAGTCAGTGGAGGTGAGTCAGTGGAGGTGAGTCAGTGGAGGTGAGTCAGGAGAGACGAGTCAGTGGAGGTGAGTCGGGGAGGTGAGTCAGGAGAGACGAGTCAGTGGAGGTGAGTCGGGGAGGCGAGTCAGTGGAGGCGAGTCAGTGGAGGCGAGTCAGGGGAGGCGAGTCAGGGGAGGCGAGTCAGTGGAGGCGAGTCAGGGGAGGCGAGTCAGGGGAGGCGAGTCAGGGAGGCGAGACAATCCTGGCTTTAAGTATGACCTCATGACTCAGACCTGGTCACGTTTTTCCCATCGCCACGTTCTCCAACGCAGGCAATCACCACTGCTGAGGTTCTGATGAGGTTTTGATGGGAATGTTGTGGCTCAGTGGACAGCTAACATTAACCAGACAGAACATTTCTGTAATATTAAGAAGACAGTGGGACAAAACGAGAGAGCTTCATCATCCTCAGTCAGGTTCAGAAAGAAACAGAAACACAATCTGCCATCTTATCTGTCGGATGACTCGTGTATAGGGTTCTGTTTTAAAAAATAATCCATTTCACATTCCAACATCTCAGCTCATCCATCCAAGCACAAGCATCCAATCTTTGGTCCATTCATCTATCCATCCATCCATCTACACATACAGACATCCATCTATTCATCTACACATACAGACATCCATCCATCCATCCATCCATCCATCCATCCATCCATCCATCTACACATACAGACATCAATACAGCCAACCACCCATCTACACATACAGACATCCATCTATCCATCTACCCATCCATAAATCCATCCATCCATCCATCTACACATACAGACATCCTTTCATCCATCCCTCCATCCACTCATTACGTTTATGTGGACAGACATCTGTCAGTTCAACGGGCCAGTCCTGCCATCTGTCCATCCATTTAGTCATTGTTTCATGCATCCAGTCCTCTGTTGGTCCTTCTGTCCTTCTATTCATTCCTTTATATGTCTGTCCATCCATCTATCTGTATATTGGATCATCCTTTTGAGCATCCAGTCCCTTATAAAGTAAGCACGGTGGCTTAGTGGTTAGCACGTTCGCCTCACACCTCCAGGGTTGTGGGTTTGGTTCCCGCCTCCACCTTGTGTGTGTGGAGTTTGCATGTTCTCCCCGTGCCTCGGGGGTTTCCTCCGGGTACTCCGGTTTCCTCCCCCGGTCCAAAGACATGCATGGTAGGTTGATTGGCATCTCTGGAAAATTGTCCGTAGTGTGTGAGTGAATGAGAGAGAGTGTGTGTGTGCCCTGTGATGGGTTGGCACTCCGTCCAGGGTGTATCCTGTCTTGATGCCCGATGATGCCTGAGATAGGCACAGGCTCCCCGTGACCCGAGGTAGTTCGGATAAGCGGTAGAAGATGAGTGAGAGAGAGAGAGAGAGAGAGAGAGTGTTCCACTCATCCATCAATCTTTTGAAGCATCAATTCCTTTTTATACTCGTCCATCCATCCATCCACCTTTGACTGCCTAACTCCTGTGCCCCATCTGTCCATCCTTTCAAGGACCCACCCCTCTATATATCTTATTGTTCATCCATCCGTCCATGTATCCAGTCTTCTCTCTGTCCTTCCTTCCTTCCATCCATCCATTCTTTTTTTACAGTATATATCAATGTTTTATACATCATCTGTTCTTCCAGCCTTCCAGCAGTGTTTGAGCTGAATAAGGGAATGGCGGAATGTTCCGGAGTCACCTCACTTTAAGGAGAATAACGGTGCGATCCTCGATGGCGGTGTCCGAAAGTGGCGAGCTAATGTCCAAAAATTGAATCGTCAGTGTTATTGCTAGGTCATCTTCTGGAGAGGCAATAATGACAACATCAGGGACCCGAGCTCAGCTAAAACACGGTTATTGCCCTTTAGAGACGAGTGCTGCTGGGAGATTGGAGGGGTGCTGCGAAAGGGAAAAGCAGTCTCTCTCTCTCTCTCACACACTTTTCTCTCTGTAGGTTGTATTTAAAGACGGCCCGTAAAGTGCTGAAGCTCTGATAATGGAAAGTGCCTCAGGGTGGCATTTTGACAAACAAGCGTTATTAAAGAAATGTTTTTTATCATTTCATCAATGTGTTCCTTCCTCTCAGCGGCTCGGCTCCGACCCGAGCGCCAACACGACCCCAAGGCTAAACAAACATCCTCGCTTCTTCTCTTCCTGTTCTGTAGCTCTTCAGCTGACTTACTACTTCGTCCACTGATTTTTTTTAGCTTCATCACGGTAAAGATTCAACTAAAACATTTTTATCCTGAAATGATGATTATTTTAGTCTAAACCCTGAGCCAAAAACCCAGCGGTGTCTCTCTGATGATGTATTATCCGAGAGGAAACGGTCCTGTGATCTCCTGAGGATGAGGAAGGAGGACAGCGTCTCTCTCTGAAGAACACAGGGGTCAGGAAAGTGTTTTGTTCCACTGAAGCTTGTTAATTAATTAATGAGTAATTAGTGTTGAGTTAAAACTTAATTAAATCCAGATTCAGAAGTGAGGACATGAAAAGGATGGAAAGAAAAAGAGAGAATAAAAGAGTGAAACAGAGAAAGAGTGAGAGAGATGTGGAGAGACAAGACAGACAGACAGACAGACAGACAGACAGACAGACAGACAGACAGACAGACAGACTCAGTGCTGTGTTCACATTCACACTGTCATTAAGGTTGATTTGTAGAAGATCGTCAACTGCATCAAGAGCATCAACTGTGAGCTTTTGTGTACCGTGTGTGAGTTGTGTGTGAGGTTGTGTGTACTGTGTGTGAGGTTGTGTGTGAGGTTGTGTGTACTGTGTGTGAGGTTGTGTGTGAGGTTGTGTGTACTGTGTGTGTACTGTGTGTGAGTTGTGTGTGAGGTTGTGTGTACTGTGTGTGAGTTGTGTGTGAGGTTGTGTGTACTGTGTGTGAGGTTGTGTGTGAGGTTGTGTGTACTGTGTGTGTACTGTGTGTGAGTTGTGTGTGAGGTTGTGTGTACTGTGTGTGAGTTGTGTGTGAGGTTGTGTGTACTGCGTGTGAGTTGTGTGTGAGGTTGTGTGTACTGTGTGTGAGGTTGTGTGTGAGGTTGTGTGTACTGTGTGTGTACTGCGTGTGAGTTGTGTGTGAGGTTGTGTGTACTGTGTGTGAGTTGTGTGTGAGGTTGTGTGTACTGTGTGTGAGAAGATTAAGGTTGTGTGTGAGGTTGTGTGTACTGTGTGTGAGTTGTGTGTGAGTTGTGTGTACTGTGTGTGAGAAGATTAAGGTTGTGTGTGAGGATGTGTGTACTGTGTGTACTGTGTGTGAGTTGTGTTTGAGGTTGTGTGTACTGTGTGAACTGTGTGTGAGTTGTGTGTGAGGTTGTGTGTACTGTGTGTGAGAAGATTAAGGTTGTGTGTGAGGTTGTGTGTACTGTGTGTACTGTGTGTGAGTTGTGTGTGAGTTGTGTGTACTGTGTGTGAGTTGTGTGTACTGTGTGTGAGTTGTGTGTACTGTGTGTGAGTTGTGTGTACTGTGTGTGTACTGTGTGTGAGTTGTGTGTACTGTGTGTGAGTTGTGTGTACTGTGTGTGAGAAGACTGAGGTTGTGTGTGATTTGTGTATACTGTGTGTGAGTTGTGTGTGAGTTGTGTGTACTGTGTGTGAGTTGTGTGTACTGTGTGTAAGTTGTGTGTGAGTTGTGTGTACTGTGTGTGAGTTGTGTGTACTGTGTGTGAGTTGTGTGTACTGTGTGTACTGTGTGTGAGTTGTGTGTACTGTGTGTGAGAAGACTGAGGTTGTGTGTGATTTGTGTGTACTGTGTGTGAGTTGTGTGTACTGTGTGTGAGTTGTGTGTACTGTGTGTACTGTGTGTGAGTTGTGTGTACTGTTTGTGAGAAGACTGAGGTTGTGTGTGATTTGTGTGTACTGTGTGTGAGTTGTGTGTACTGTGTGTGAGAAGACTGAGGTTGTGTGTGATTTGTGTGTACTGAGTGAGTTGTGTGTACTGTGTGTGAGAAGACTGAGGTTGTGTGTGAGTTGTGTTTGTGGAAATGAAGAGCTGCAGATGAGAGCTGTGAGATCACCATGAGATTTATTTCTGCTTCCTTAGTGTTTACAGCAGTGTGTGTGTGTGTGTGTGTGTGTGTGTGTGTGTGTGTGTGCTTCAGTTGTAAAGCTCTCAGAAATCTCCCAGAATCCTCCTGGTGTTGATTTATTTAATCAGGAAGCTGAGGAAGAGGAAAAGAGGAAGCATTTGATAATTATGTTCAACAGCTTTTTATATACAAATTACTGACTACTGATAGATACATACCTGTGTGTGTGTGTGTGTGTGTGTGTGTGTGTGTGTGTGTGTGTGTGTGTGTTACCTGTATGGGTAGCCATGATATTTAGACCGAAAGATGGATAGAAGAAAGCTGAAGAAGAAGACGACCAACCCGAGACCCACCAAACAGATAACTGCAGGAGAACAAACACCCACACACACACACACACACACACACACACACACACACACACACACACACACACACACACACACACACACAAAAGATTGTTTGTCACCAGATGTAACACGACACATCACACTCAGAGAAACAGCTATCACACACACACACACACACACACACACACACACACACGGACAAACACACACACACACACACACACACAAAGGATTGTTTGTCACCAGATGTAACACGACACATCACACTCAGAGAAACAGCCATCACACACACACAGACAAACACACACACACACAGACAAACACACACACACACACACACACACACACACACACACACACACACACACACACAGGTGACAGCTGTTTCTCTGAGTGTGATGTTAATCAGCTCTTGATCAGAGTGTGTTAACCTCCGCTGCAGAAGGGCACCTTAGTGAAGTGTCACTAAATTAGCCGTCATGCTAGTGCCATTCACACACACACACACACACACACACACACACACACATACACACACACACACACACACACACACACAGAGAGCAGACACTCACTCCTCCTCTTCCCCACGTCTCCTTTGGATGTGGCCGCTTCGTTCAGCAGAACCATCCCCATGGTTATAGCAGCATCTGAGGGAAGAGTTACGGAAAAGGACGAAAACGAGAGAGAAAAAGTGGAGAAAGTGCGAGAGAAGCGACAGAAAAGTCAAAAGAAAGATGAGAAAGGAAAAGTAGCTCAAGTCATCAGACAAGATTACATTTACAGACCTGAGGAATTCCATCAGACAAAGAGCGACAGACAGACAGAGAGAGAGAGAGGGACAGAGAGAGAGAAAGAGAGAGAGAGAGAAGGAGGGAGAAATTCTCTCTCATAGTCTCTCTCTTTTTCTCCTTATGTCTCCCTTTAATTTTCTTTCTCTCTTTCTCTGCTGTATCAACCTGCACATCACTAATTGAACTCTACACACACACACACACACACACACACACGCACACTTCGCTAATGTATTAAAGGATCAGATGTGTTTCTCTCTAATTACTCCTCTCTCTCTCTCTCTCTCTCTCTCTCTCTCTCTTATAAGGATTCATAG
Organism: Tachysurus vachellii; assembly: GCF_030014155.1. Taxonomy (NCBI): domain Eukaryota; kingdom Metazoa; phylum Chordata; class Actinopteri; order Siluriformes; family Bagridae; genus Tachysurus; species Tachysurus vachellii. Next base: position 39,706,629 of record NC_083461.1, on the reverse strand, counting down.
ATGTTATAAATATGAGGTGTAAAGAGACGCAGTTTGTACAACATTACACACACTGAAACATCCTGAACCTTCTCACACACACACACAGAAACTTTTATATTTACATTAGGGCATTTATCAGACGTCCTTATCCAGAGCGACGTACAAAAGTGCTTTTAAGTCTCGACGAAACATTAACACTGTTCACTAGGTTACAGACTTAAGACACCATAAACCATTTTTTTTAACATACACATAACAAACAAGGGAAAAAATGCTAGTTTAAGTGTTTCAGAAAGATGAAGATCTTCACCCATCATGTGAAGACATCCAGTGACTCAGCTGTCCGGACCTCTAGGGGAAGTTCATCCCACCACCTTGGTGCCAGAACAGAGAAGAGTCTTGTAGTAAACTTACCTCTTACCCTGAGAGATGGTGGAACCGGTGGTGCAGTGCTGGTAGATCGGAGGGTGTGGGGTGCAGTGTGAGGAGTGATGAGGGCTTTGGGGTAAGAGGGAGATGGTCTGTTTTTAGACCAGCATCAGTGTTTAAATCTGATGTGTTCAGCTACCGGAAGCCAGTGGAGGGATCGCAGCAGTGGGGTGGTGTGGAGAACTTTGGCAGGTTGAAAACAAGGACAAAATGCTTTCATATGTAGACCTGACAGAGGGAGCTGCAGTCATCCAGTCTTGAGCTGTACCTGAGCAGCCTGTGGAAAAAAAATGTCCTTCTAATGTTGTAGAGAAGGAACCGACATGAGCGAGTCACATTAGCAACATGAGAGGAAAAGGACAGTTGAGTGTCCATGGTTACCCCAAGGTTCTGAGCTGTGGCTGAAGGGGAGATCAGATCGTTGTACAGGGATATAGCAAGATCAGAAGCTGTGGTATCTGAAGGTGGGAAAGAGAAGATAAGTTGTGTAACATCGGCATAGCAGTGGTAAGAGAACCTGTGTGAGGAAATAACTTCACCAAGAGAGTGAGTATACAGGGAGAAAAGAAGAGGACCAAGTACTGAGCCCTGTGGGACACCAGTGGAGAGTCTGTGTGGAGCAGAATGTTGTGGAGCTAATGAGGTTCTTGTGCAGAAGCTTCAAGCTTTCCATTGTAGAAGAAAGTCTTGGTAGAAGTCATGTCTGAGGAGAACTTGGCCAGGAGAGTATAGTAAGAGACACATCTGAAAGCCAGGAAGCAGAACAAGAAGTCTTCTTGGGTTTAGTGAACAGAGGGCAGAGAAGGTCCAGGAAGGAAAGAGAGGAGAGGAAAGTGTCTGTGGCCAAGATACTTGAGACTAAGGGTAGTGAAGAAAAGGACTCAGTGTCAGGAAGAGATGAAAGAGTGCCAGAAGCTACAGAATAAGGGGAGACAGAGTGGAGGTTGCGATGGGTAAGAGAGAGGGGGTGAGGGGTAGTTTTAGGTAGAGTGAAGGATACCATGTGATGTCATGTCTGTAGCTGGGAAAGGACGAGTGAAAACCAGGTCCAGGACGTTTCCTCCCTTCTGTGTGGGGACGTAGCTGTTGAGCGTCAGGACGAATGAGTCAAGAAGATTCAGGAGGGAAGAAGATTGAAGCTTGTCAGAGGGGAGGTTGCAATCAACAAGCACTGTCAGAGGGAAAAGAACTGAGCAGTGTGTCCATTTCTTCCAGGAAGTCTCCTAGGAGACCAGGAGGACAGTAGATGACAACAATGACGAGGATGATTGAAGCGATAACAGAAACAGCATGAAATTCAAAAGAAGAGCTGGTTAAATGTGAAATAACTCAGACAGATAAATGATGAGCTGCTCAAGTATATTTTGTGTTCATATAAATATATATAAAGTGTCTGACACTGTTACTATGACAACACTCTTCCTAGCTACAACTGGCTAACGAACGGAGTCACACTCGCACACTCACTCGGACATGTGGGATGATGGAACACTGAGGAGAAGGTTGTCCATGTGGAATGTGACAGTTCATACTGAAGTGTCAGGAAAAGGCTTCTGCTTCCACTGCCACAAACTACACTGACTCCGCCTCCTCAAGGAAACCCACAACATCTTTGTGTGTGTGTGTGTGTGTGTGTGTGTGTGTGTGTGTGTGTGTGTGTTTAAGGATACTCAGCAGGAGGATGATGTGCGATTCAGCCACAAACTGAGCCTGACTGCTGCCATGGATATAACTCTGTACAGGGAGAAAGAGGGGAGAGGGAGGGGGGGAGGGAAAGAGAGAGAGGGAGAGAGAGGGGGGGGAGTGGGATAGAGAGAGAGTGAGAGGGAGAGAGCAGGGAGAGGGAAAGAGAGAGAGGAAGAGAGAGAGACAGAGAGAGGGAGAGAGGGAGAGCGAAAGAGAGAGAGGAAGAGAGAGAGAGAGAGATACATGGTTAATATATGAAGACAGTGAAACGCCAATCTCACACATACAGAAACTCTGTGTGTGTAATACAGCTTTCTTGCACTCTCACAAACTTCTGTATTACAATTCAATAATTAATGAACTGAAAAGCTAGTTCACTCCTTCTGTGTGTGTGTGTGTGTGTGTGTGTGTGTGTGTGTGTGTGTGTGTGTGTGTGAGTGTGTGTGTGAGTGTGTGTGTGTGAGTGTTTGTGCCCATCTTCTTATAAGTAGCGACTCCTAAGACACAGATTAAATATAAAATGGTGCTGAGAACAAAACAGTCAGCTAAAATTAGCTGAACAATGTGTGTGTGTGTGTGTGTGTGTGTGTGTGTGTGTGTGTGTGTGTGTGTGTGTGTTTACTTCATAAATAATCCAAAACAAGCAAAAAGCCCATGAACTCGTTAGCGGAGCAGAGAAGACGAGAGTAATTAGTAAATGGCGCAGAGAGCAGAAGTGAGATATAAACACTTAATGTGAGACCAGAACATCATACACACACACACACACACACACACACACACACACACACACACACAGACACACACACACCATCCCCCCATGCAGCACAAATATCTTCATTTCTGTAAGTGAATATAATTAGGAATGTGCTTCCTCCACAGTTTTAATCTCTCAGCTGTGCTCACTGACACACACTCGTGTCGCTGACGGATAAATCCACTGGGGGAAAAATGCAAGCTGGGGGATTCTTTATTTTCTTTATTTTCTCCTCTTTTTCCCCCTCGAAGCTGCAGATAAATAGTTCCAGAGACGAGCTTCTGCCTAATGGGTTTTGGTGTTGTAACCTTTTAC
>NC_083461.1:39668460-39700960 GCF_030014155.1 Tachysurus vachellii | reverse complement strand
ACACTTTCATTTACTGAACAGCTTTCTGCTTCCCAAACGAGTTTGGCTGTTTGTTCAGGCGTGAAGCGACGACGCTCTCGGAGGCCGACGCAACATAATTTCATGCAAATGTAGAGTGGAGTTTAGAAAATCAAGGTAATTTACTTCCTTTTTTCCTCTCACTTTCTCTCTCTCTCTCCTTCTCTCTCTCTCTCAGTTCTCTTTTTTTAATTTCACACTCCAGCGCACAGCCACAAATAATGACCGAGAAGTCTCTAGCGGCGACGCCGTTCTCTTCCTCTCACTATTTTTAGAGCTCAGAGTCTTTAACACAGGAAAATATTTACTGCAGTAAATTAAAAAAAGCAAAAGCAAAAAGGTGTGTGTATAAGCTTGTGGGTGAGGTGAGTGTGTGTGTGTGTGTGTGAGTGTGTGTGTGTGTGAGAGTGAGTATGAAACAGGCTGCATGAAAAGTAAAGAAAAGCAATAAAAGAAGAAAACAATCCCGTCTTTATTTCTGTGTTAATGTGTTAATGTGTTAATGTGTTAATGTGCTCATTAGGAATAAAAACACTTTGGTTATTATTAAGTGGGGTCACGGTGTCTTAGTGTGTGCCCTGTGATGGGTTGGCACTCCGTCCAGGGTGTATCCTGCCTTGATGCCCGATGACACCTGAGATAGACACAGGCTCCCCGTGACCCGAGGTAGTTCAGATAAGCGGTAGAAGATGAATGAATGTGTGATTATTATTAATAGGAGCAGAACTTTACACACAAACTTCATCTCATCAGAGTCTGAATACACACAAGGAAATAATAAGGAAAAGAAAAGTAGAGTAAAGTTCATGTTCGATTTCAGATTATTACTTCATTATTGTGTATTAACAATGTTGTATTCACACACACACCACACCAGACACCACACACAACACACACACACACACACCACACACACACACCAGACACACACCAGACACCACACACAAACACACACCCCACACACAAACACACACACCCCCACACCCCACACCAGACACCACACACACACTCGCACAGACACACACACACACCAGACAGCACACACATACCACACACACACCAGACACCACACACACACACACTAGACACACACACACCACACCGCATGATTCATTCATTCATTTTCTACCGCTTATCCGAACTACCTCGGGTCACGGGGAGCCTGTGCCTATCTCAGGCGTCATCGGGCATCAAGGCAGGATACACCCTGGACGGAGTGCCAACCCATCACAGGGCACACACACACTCATTCACTCACGCAATCACACACTAGGGACAATTTTCCAGAGATGCCAATCAACCTACCATGCATGTCTTTGGACCGGGGGAGGAAACCGGAGTACCCGGAGGAAACCCCCGAGGCACGGGGAGAACATGCAAACTCCACACACACAAGGTGGAGGCGAGAATCGAACCCCGACCCTGGAGGTGTGAGGCGAACGTGCTAACCACTAAGCCACCGTGACCCCTAGCACCGCATGATTTTATTTTTACATTTTTTTTTTGGTTAAATTGAAATTTTTTGTTTCTGTGACAAATTGCCTTTAGAATGAATTCTGATCTAAATCAGACTGAATTTTTGGAACAAACTTGATCTTTATTATTTTACGTAGCAATAAATAAATAAATAAATAAATAAAAACAAACTTTGCTAGCTGTATTGCTCGGTATTACGTATAAAATAATCTCTTCTGGTTTCTATGGTAACGACTCAATCACAGAATGGCATTCATAATGACCTGATTTTAAAAAAAAACCCTTTTTGAAAAACATTTAAGAAAGAAAGTGAACGTTTGGAGCTTTTGGGACTTTTTCTCCTCAGTGAGCTCTTCCTTTAGTTTGGTGTGTGTGAACCCGGACACTTTATCAGAAAAGGTTCTCTCTGGGCTCCGGGACGAGCCGTGGACCCGTGTGTCTGGGCTCAGGGATCAGCGGCATCGTTAGTGCTTTGTTTAAGACACAGAGATCGATGCTGATGCCTGAATAATTCATAACACCGTCCTGCTCTGAGATGTCAGCGTGCGAGGAGGTGAGAGACACGAAAGGTGTGGGGGTTAAATCGAGGCCTGGCAACCCGAGTACACGGGCAAATCAATCTCTGATTGTTCACAAACAACAGAAGGGACACGGCGGACCTTGTGAACGATTTCTACCACATTAGCCTTTGGAAGTTCATCTTAATTGTCATTCCGCAGAGCGCCGCACTCGTTTGTGGGGCTTTTTTTTCCTCTTTTCGACAGTTTCAGATTTAATGGATGAGACGAGAGCTCACTTCACTCCGTTCTCTGAGGAAGACGAGTGGGCTAAAGATGAGCGCCAGACGCGGCTTTTTTCTGCATTTATTCTGGGTTTAAAGTGAAGTTCCCCTGTGGAGAAGTTAAAGATTGGAGTTATTAAGAGCTTATGATTAATGGTGCTGGTGGTAATGCACATGATATTTGTGATGTAGAAGTTCAAGTCATTTTAGAAAACTTTGCGGCTTTAAAGCACTCTGCCTTTTTCCTTTCAGGGATTTGAAGCTCACGCATTGATGAACTGTTGTTAATAAATCGTTGTGGAATGACTTTCTCCGTCTTTCCTTCTCGGCTCATGAATATTCATAAGCAGCCGACATTGTGGGATGCAGAAGCTGCTAAATGAAGTCGAAACAAAACATAAGGAAAAAAGTGAGTTATGGACTGAGTCTCATTATCAACACCATCCACATTCAATGAGGTCGAGTTAGTATGTGTAAGTGTTCAAGTGTGTGTTAGTGTCTTAGTGTTGTGTTAGTGATGAGGTGTGTGTTAGTGATGAGGTGTGTGTTAGTGATGAGGTGTGTGTTAGTGTCTTAGTGTTGTGTTAGTGATGAGGTGTGTGTTAGTTATGAGGTGTGTGTTAGTGATGAGGTGTGTGTTAGTGATGAGGTGTGTGTTAGTGATGAGGTGTGTGTTAGTGATGAGGTGTGTGTTAGTGTCTTAGTGTTGTGTTAATGATGAGGTGTGTGTTAATGATGAGGTGTGTGTTAGTGTTCAAGTGTGTGTTAGTGTCTTAGTGTTGTGTTATTGATGAGGTGTGTGTTAGTGATGAGGTGTGTGTTAGTTATGAGGTGTGTGTTAGTGATGAGGTGTGTGTTAGTGATGAGGTGTGTGTTAGTGATGAGGTGTGTGTTAGTGTCTTAGTGTTGTGTTAGTGATGAGGTGTGTGTCAGTGATGAGGTGTGTGTTAGTGATGAGGTGTGTGTTAGTGTCTTAGTGTTGTGTTAGTGATGAGGTGTGTGTTAGTGATGAGGTGTGTGTTAGTGATGAGGTGTGTGTTAGTGATGAGGTGTGTGTTAGTGTCTTAGTGTTGTGTTAGTGATGAGGTGTGTGTTAGTGATGAGGTGTGTGTTAGTGTCTTAGTGTTGTGTTAGTGATGAGGTGTGTGTTAGTGATGAGGTGTGTGTTAGTGATGAGGTGTGTGTTAGTGTCTTAGTGTTGTGTTAATGATGAGGTGTGTGTTAATGATGAGGTGTGTGTTAGTGTTCAAGTGTGTGTTAGTGTCTTAGTGTTGTGTTATTGATGAGGTGTGTGTTAGTGATGAGGTGTGTGTTAGTGATGAGGTGTGTGTTAGTGTCTTAGTGTTGTGTTAGTGATGAGGTGTGTGTTAGTGATGAGGTGTGTGTTAGTGTTCAAGTGTGTGTTAGTGTCTTAGTGTTGTGTTAGTGATGAGGTGTGTGTTAGTGATGAGGTGTGTGTTAGTGTTCAAGTGTGTGTTAGTGTCTTAGTGTTGTGTTAGTGATGAGGTGTGTGTTAGTGGTGAGGTGTGTGTTAGTGGTGAGGTGTGTGTTAGGGTCTTAGTGTTGTGTTAGTGATGAGGTGTGTGTTAGTGTCGAGTTAGTATTGAGGTGTGTGTTATTGTATTTGTTGAGAGGTGTGTGTTAATGTATGTATAAATGTTGAGGTGTGGGTGTTAGTGTATGTGTTAGTGTTGAGGTGTGTGTGTTAGTGTTGAGGTGTGTGTGTTAGTGTTGAGGTGTGTGTGTATTAGTGTTGAGGTGTGTGTGCACAACACACACAGAGGTCTTTTTCAGAGTCATGAAGGTGCAGATGGAATGTGTTGAGAGCAAATGGCCTGATGTTCCTTTGCGCTCCATCAACAGTAAACTCCACACACACACACACACACACACACACACACACACACACACACACACACACACACACACACACACACACACACACACGGGTAAAAATGGGGAAAAGTTTCACCCAGGCAGCAATTACAAGTCAGCGAAACGTCCCCAGACCCATCGAGAGCTAACCTAGAATTCACTTCCAAAACTTTCTACACAGACGAGACGAGGACAAAACACCAGGTCCAAAACTCCCAGGATTCCCACCAAAGAGACGCTTTCAGTTGGACAAAAGGAACAGTTCGGATCTCCTCGGATCAGCGACGCACTTCCTGCGATACTGAGAGTCACAGGAAGTAGAATGTATTATTAGCATTGCTAGTTTTATTACCGTCAATAAGAGCGAGCAATAAGAACATCCTGTCCTCCTTAAGTCCAGTGAAGATTAGCGTGTCTCTGCTGAGGAGGAGAAACCTTCATCAGTCTGAGATGTTTACTGAACTAAATACTGGAGAGGGTGAGAAGGTGTCAGCAGTCAGGAGAGAAGATCATCACTCAGCTCATCCTCACTCTGACCTCAGTCCTGAACACACAGAAGACCAGATGTACTGGATGTCTTTGTCCTCTGAGGGACGTTTTCTGCTGTTCTCTGCTGTTCCACAATCAGACGAACAGCTCGAAAGTGAACAAAGTCAATGTTTATGTAAAGTGTTGTAATGTGGAGCAGCAGAGGGACAGAATTGTACAGTAAAGTTCTCTTACGTCCAAACCTCAGCTACGCTTCACCTGTGCTCAACCTCAACATCCTCAACATCCTGAACATCCTCAACATCGTCATTACACTGAACATCAACATCCACAACATCCTCAACATCCTGAACCTTCTCAACATCCTGAACATCCTCAACATCGTCATTACACTGAACATCAACATCCACAACATCCTCAACATCCTGAACCTTCTCAACATCCTGAACATCCTCAACATCGTCATTACACTGAACATCAACATCCACAACATCCTCAACATCCTGAACCTTCTCAACATCCTGAACATCCTCAACATCGTCATTACACTGAACCTCAACATCCTGAACATCCTCAACATCGTCATCACACTGAACATCAACATCCACAACATCCTCAACATACTGAACATCCTCAACATCCTGAACATCCTCAACATCGTCATTACACTGAACATCAACATCCACAACATCCTCAACATCCTGAACCTTCTCAACATCCTGAACATCCTCAACATCGTCATCACACTGAACATCAACATCCACAACATCCTCAACATCCTGAACCTTCTCAACATCCTGAACATCCTCAACATCGTCATTACACTGAACCTCAACATCCTGAACATCCTCAACATCGTCATCACACTGAACATCAACATCCACAACATCCTCAACATACTGAACATCCTCAACATCCTGAACATCCTCAACATCGTCACTACACTGAACCTCAACATCCTGAACATCCTCAACATCCTGAACATCCTCAACATCGTCATCACACTGAACATCAACATCCACAACATCCTCAACATCCTGAACCTTCTCAACATCCTGAACATCCTCAACATCGTCATCACACTGAACATCAACATCCACAACATCCTCAACATACTGAACATCCTCAACATCCTGAACATCCTCAACATCGTCACTACACTGAACCTCAACATCCTGAACATCCTCAACATCGTCATCACACTGAACATCAACATCCACAACATCCTCAACATACTGAACATCCTCAACATCCTGAACATCCTCAACATCGTCATTACACTGAACCTCAACATCCTGAACATCCTCAACATCGTCATCACACTGAACATCAACATCCACAACATCCTCAACATACTGAACATCCTCAACATCCTCAACATCGTCATTACACTGAACCTCAACATCCTGAACATCCTCAACATCGTCATCACACTGAACATCAACATCCACAACATCCTCAACATCATGAACATCCTCAACATCCTGAACATTCTCAACATCGTCATTACACTGAACATCAACATCCTCAACATCCTGAACAGCCTCAACATACTGAACATCCTCAACATACTGAACATCCTCAACATACTCAACATCCTGAACATAATAAACATAGTTAACATTACTTAACACACTGAACCTCAACATCCGGAACATCCTGAACATCATGAACACACTGAATATCCTCATCACAATAAACATCCCCAACATCCTCAATATACTGAACATCCTGAACACACTGAACATCCTCAACATCCTCTCTGCCTTTTCTCGCTCCTCTTCTACATCCACAAACTCAGAGCAATGTTTACTTCACCAACCACAGACACGTGTTACGCTGTTCACATGCACAGGTCAGGGATCAGTTACTACACACACTACAGACCAACAGATTAACACGTGTTGAATCAACTACTGTTTTATCAGCTGCTGAACGACGAGGCTGAAAGCTATGTTAATAAATTCATTAATAAAGTCAGAGATGGAGAGAAAGATGGGATTAAACCCTCAAAGCTACGTGTTTTTATTTAGAAACCCGGCTGCATTCTGTCCTTCAGCTCGCTAGCAGATCGACACGTTGGGAAAACACGAGTTAAACACAACTAACCAAAATCTTGTCGTATAATAAAAAGGAATATCTCAGGAAGTGAAAAAGTGCGACTCGGTATTGATCCAGATGAAAATCCTGCTGTGCTGAAAGATCTCGTAAGGTTTTAACGCTGCTTTCATTTAATCTGCGTTCTACGACTTTGTAGCTACGGTTTCATTTCTGACGCCAGCGTGAATTCCGATGCCGCTCCTAAATTACAGACGATAAATGTCGCCGGTGATCCGGGGGGAGTTTCTGTAAAAGGGGAACTCAGGCTAGGGGCAGGATTACAGTCTGGGAGCTTTTTATCCCCTTATTTATAGTGTATTAATTAAAAGACTCGGATTCAATTGTTTTATTGACTCGATCGCCGACACACAAACTCCTCTGGGACAAGGACGAAGAATTGAGGACCGGAGTTATTGCATTTCTGTGTGTGTGTGTGTGTGTGAGCGTGTGTGTGTGTGTGTGTGTGTGTGTGTGTGTGTGTGTGTGTGTGTGTGTGAGCGTGTGTGTGTGTGTGTGTGTGTGTGTGTGTGTGTGTGTGTGTGTGTGTGTGTGTGTGTGTGTGTGTGAGCGTGTGTGTGTGTGTTTGTGTGTGTGTGAGCGTGTGTGTGTGTGTGTGTGTTTGTAAAAGTGTATGTTGTTAAACTTTGCCACTGCTGACAAACGTTTAAAGTGTTGCTCAATATTTACACGATTGTGCGCGCTGGCAGTTTTGCTTGAAATAAAATTTTATTTCCTGTTGAGTTTTTATAAGCAGCAACATCAAAAAGTTCTCCAGAGCTGCAGGCTTCACACCTCAGCTTTACAGGAACATGTCACGGCACCTGCTCTTCATACCTTCAGATCCAGCCTTCTAATTCTTACATTGCTTTTCCAGAAGTCATCTATCTCCCAGATCTTATGTTCCTCTGATCCATCCAAGATTCCATAGATCTCCCTCTGAGAGATCCTTCAGATCCTTCCAAAGTTCCTCAGATCCATCCAAAAATCTACACATCACCCTGAGAGATTCCATTTGGATAGAGCCACCATTCACAATGTCCATCTAAATGTCAGATCCTTTGTGAGAGCTTCAGATCCAGAAACCAGTCAGGAATACTTAGATATTCACCACTCTGAGATCTTCATATCCATCCTGAGGTTCTGAGATCCTTTCAAATATCTACTCAGATTCATCCTGAAGTTAAGTGAATTCATCCAGCAATCTTCAAATTCAGAAAATCCCCATCCAAAGATCTTAAGATCCATCCCCAGCACTTCAGATCCATTCGGATTATCATTTCTCTACACTGTGAGATCTTCAGAATCATCTAGAGTTCCTCAGAACTGCTCGGCTATTTATTCAGATACACCTTGAACTTGAGATATTCGGATCCAGCCCAAGTTCTCTGGAACTGTTCTGTTGTTCATTCAGATCCACCTGAAGCTCCTCATTTACATTAAAGTGATCATTAAAATCCACTTGTCCAGCAACGTAGGGATGAAAGCCAATGCTCCTCAGATGTTCAGCATTCCTTCACGCATTTGTTAATCCAGAGTCTCATCTCAGAGAAAGTTCTTCTCAAATCCTCCCAGTGTCACAGATTTCTTTTCCCTTGCACGCTAACGAAATGCTAAACAAATAAATGTTTAACAAATGTATTTGTGGAGCTCAGAAAGATAAAGCCATGTTTGTGGAATATAACGTGCAGGTTCTGTTTGTGTTGAAGCTCTGCTGAGTGTCTGACAGTTTGAACAAAGAGAGCGAGAGAGCAAGAGAGAGAGAGAGAGAGAGAGAGAGAGAGAGAGAGAGTGAGTGAGAGACAGAGAGAGAGAGAGAGAGAGAGAGTGAGAGAGACTGAGGAGAGAGAGAGAGTGAGAGAGGAGAGAGAGAGCGAGCGAGAGAGGGAGTGCGAGAGAGAGAGGAGAGAGGGAGAGAGAGACTGACAGAGATACAGAGAGAGAGAGAGCGAGAGAGAGAGAGCGAGAGAGGGAGAGAGAGACTGACAGAGAGATACAGAGAGAGAGAGAGCGAGAGAGAGAGAGCAAGAGAGAGAGACAGAGAGAAAGACAGAGAGAGAGAGAGCGAGAGAGAGAGAGAGACAGACAAAGAGAGAGAGAGAGTGAGAGAGACAGAGAGAGAGAGTGAGAGAGAGACAGAGAGAGCGAGAGCGAGAGAGACAGAGAGAGCGAGAGCGAGAGAGAGAGAGAGAGAGAGAGAGAGAGAGAGTGTGAGAGAGAGAGACAGAGAGAGAGAGAGAGAGAGAGAGAGAGACAGAGAGAGAGAGAGAGAGAAAGAGATAGAGAGAGAGAAAGAGAGAGAGAGAGAGACAGAGAGAGAGAGAGAGAGAGAGAAACAACAAAAAAAAAGATCTGGAACTCACCACTTGGCCATTCTGGGGGTTTTTGTGTGCATACGGTGGACCTCGGATGTGATTCCACATCTGTCCAGAGGTCATAGCAAACACCACACACTAGAGGAGAAGAAAGGAGAAAGAAATAAATACAGAAAACATGTTAAAAAATAAAATAAAAACTTTTGCAGTAGAAACACAGAAGGTCTAAAATTTACATCTTTAACCAACATCTTTTTATGTCATCATGTAGAGAACGAACCATAAGCTACTATTATAGCTTAATATCTACACACACACACACACACACACACACAGAGATTTATTCACTACTGCGTAGCAGAAGATCCTCCGTTAATCGTGATGTGACCTGAAAACACATCTCATCGGTGTAACTCGCTGGAGAAACACAGTTTGATGTAAAGGTATTATTTTTTAATGAACAGCATGTGGAAGTGGACTCAGACTTTTTGACTCTGCTGGAGACAGAGATGGTGATGAGAGAGAGAGAGAGAGGGAGAGAGAGAGAGAGAGAGAGAGAGAGAGAGATCGATGTTATCCTCTCAGGCAGTAGAATCCATAGCCAAGCCTTGTCTTAGAATCAATACGGCCAATAACAAACTTCAGCCGATGCAGCGCAGAAGGTCGAACTCCTGCTTTTTTCTTCCCCCTGGAATAAATATTGATAGCGTACGGCTACAGCTACAGCGTCGTTTGTTACGACATCGTTGGCTGCATTAACATCAGCGCCACGCTCCTGCATCCTTAATTCGCCCTGCGTTCCAGCACCCGGTGCTCATCGATACGGCCTGGTTGCGTGCTGAAGTGTGTAGCGCCGCTGCTTTTAAGGACATTGATTAACTTCCTCTAAACAAAACGTCCCGCTTGATTCCGAGGTTTTAACGATGACTTAAAACGCACGGCACCACGTCACCCAGAGACATTCCGTCTGTCGCTGGATCTTTCTGGCTGCTGTAAAAATCTCTACTCACGGCTTCACCGAGGTGAACTGACCTTTACAGCTAACGCGTCATCTCTCTCCTGCTCACTGACAGATCTGTAACATTCCCCATCTCAACTGGTCAAGAGGTCAAGAGGTCAAGCTCCAAAACACTTATCATTTCTCAGGATTCCTTCTGTAAATTTTAAAGAGATAAAACTTAAAGAACCGATGCGGCTCTTTACTGCGGCTCAAAGTGTTTTCTGGCTAATACGCGTCAGTGAAAGTAATTAGAAATGGACAGAAAGCAGAATGAGTTTCTGAAATTCTTTGCAAAACTGTTGTGATGTGAAAGGAATAAAGGGCTGTGTGTTGTGTGTTGTGTGTTGTGTGGTTATACGTAGGAAACACTTCCTACAGAAATAATCTCAACACACACACAAAAGAAAACGATCAGAGGTATAAAACTGCCAGCTGAAGGTGCTGAATGTACTTCCTGTAGAGGAGGAAGTGTGAGTTTCAGACTTTACCAGCGCAGCCATGGCCCAGCCCGTTTTGTTATAGATGAACTCCAGGTTGTTCCTGCGCAGGTAGAGAAGACCTCCGACCAGAGACACCAGCAGAGCCAGAGCGATCGTACCCGAGTAGTTTGGAGGTCTGAACACACGGATCTGTGGGACACAGTGAACAAACGCACTTAGTGCATCAGACACATGAAGAGCTTTAAAACTCAGCAGGAGATGATGATTACCATGAAGAGCTTTTAAAGGAAACATTTTTACCAGTTGATTTGTGCCATTTTCTGTGCGCATTTCACCCAAATTGCAAATCCCTTTAAACGCTAAACTACAATCTTTTGATTTTTTTTTTTTTTTATTCTTTTCTTTTTTAAATCAATGGAACTTCAGAACAAATGCTGTCTGTTTCAAACGGTTCATTTTCTCTTTTCTGTCAGGGTTCCAAACTCTTCAGTGCAGCCCGCACACACACACACACACACACACACACACAGAGTGGTTAAAGAATTTATTGAGTTTAAAATGATTTACTCATGAAAATCCATTTCCAGCTCTTCCACATGAAGCTCAGTTGATTACAGAAATAAAGATGGCTCGTGTCCTGGTACATGTCACGTGTGGAATCATGACTTGAGTAGCACAAAAACACACAGTGAAGGATGATGATAAAAATAGCTGACAGTCATGTACTGAATAATGAAAGAATCACAACAGACAATTAAAACGTGAGCCACCTTACAACCAATCACCAGAAGGTGTGGCTTCTTCACTGTCAATCATATAGCTAGTCTATTTCATAGGTCCTCGTGTTTTATCCTTGAAAACATGTTTGTTTTAAAGAACGGCTTTAGTGAGTCCGGGTGGTCGTATTGTTGATAAATTGTAAGATTTATTAATACACTGCAGCTTTAGAAAATATCATTTAAATAATTTAAAGGAAACTAAACCACTATCACAGCTACTCAGTTCCACTTAATTACCTTTCAGACCATGTGACCACATTCTACCATGAGTTAGTTTAATTTCATTACGGTAATTAAATCAAAACTAACATCAGCATAAGTGATTACAACAAATAAAATAAGAAACCAACACGGACACACACACACACACACACACACACACACACACACACACGTTCATGGAGATTTGGTCAATCTGATCTTCATTTCTTTGCAGAAGATATGAGGTATGAGAATAACCTTCTCTGAAGGATTTGCAGTTATTAAGATGAAGCAGAAATGAAATGGATCACTCCTGTGTTTTGTTTGCATTCAGACAACTTTAATAAGCCACAACAACACAAATAAATATTTGCTGTATTTCCTCCTTTATTAAATTTCTTACTCCTGTTTTATATCTTTTTTCTATATGAAATCTTATAGCTCATAAGATTTCATAATTTAATGGTTCTAAATTAATATAATATTTTAAAATTGTTTTTATTTTCCTTTTTTTTTTGCTCTTTCTGCTCTTCTAATCTCATCTACTTTTTATGTAATTTATTTTTATTTACTTTAACTTAACTTTAATGCAACCAAGATGCTACTAAATCTATTATTATTACTACTAATACTGCAGCAGCCGTGTCCCTGTCCAGCACCATGGACAGGTACTATCGCAACCATCTTTTTTTCAGCACCATGTACAGGTACGACAGCAGTCAGCTTTCTTTTTCAGCACCATGGACAGGTACTATAGCGGTCCGCTTTCTTTTTCAGCACCATGGACAGGTACTATAGCGGTCCGCTTTCTTTTTCAGCACCATGGACAGGTACTATAGCGGTCCACTTTCTTTTTCAGCACCATGGACAGGTACTATAGCGGTCCGCTTTCTTTTTCAGCACCATGGACAGGTACTATAGCGGTCCGCTTTCTTTTTCAGCACCATGGACAGGTACTACAGCACCCTTTCAGGGCCAGATAATAATATTCAATGTATTTTATTTTAATTTACAGTTGATTTACTGCTTGTTCTGCAACATTTTTTGATTTTCCCCAATCACTGAGTCTGTATCACAGCATCACCACAACACAGACAAAATCCGTTTCACTGATTTATAAGATGCAGGATGTTCCACTTTAGTCTGTATCCCTTATTTCTCGTCTTCCACTGTGGTGTGAAAGTGCTTGGCCCCATAATCGCTGCTTACAATATATGTTTAAATGTACCGTTTGTTCACTGGTCAGTAAACTCACCTTTCCTACTGCATTATGAATAAAATCCCTGAGATGTTCAGACTGAGGTGTGTGTGTGTTTGTGTGTGTGTGTTACCTGAACATCAGTGCGGTCGTGGATCCACTTTGCCAGTTGCTCAGAAGCGAAGCCGATCCTCTGAAGGTCGAACGTGTCGGCACGCTTCGGCTTCCCTTTAGCTGGAAAGTGCATGAAGGTCGGAGCAGAGTTCATATTTAACTACAGAGTTCGAGACAGAGAGAGAGAGAGAGAGAGTGAGAGAGAGAGGGGGGGGAGAGAGAGAGAGAGAGAGAGAGAGAGAGAGAGAGAGAGAGAGAGAGAGAGAGAGAGAGAGACTGGAAGGTAAGGTACAAAATAAAGATGTTGGATGTCCAATAATGTTAAACACTAACTCTGCACCAGGACTGACAAACTAATCCAGATGTGTATCCAGGTGTGCTTACCTGCTGAAAGACGTCAGCGCCTTCGTCATAATCAACTACAGTAAAGAACAACCTGTTGGAGAAAGCGGAAGAGTAACGCCACGAGTTTGCCAACACCTGATACTCCTCATTCGCCTGCCTGAGAGAGAGAGAGAGAGAGAGAGAGAGAGAGAGAGAGAGAGAGAGAGAGAGAGAGAGAATGAAATGTGCATGACAGTAGTTATCAGAGGACAAAAAGAGAAACAGAAAGAGAGAGACAGACAGATGGAGAGATAGAATAGAGAGCAGAAACCTCTAATTATCTGTCCATCCGTGAAGGAGAAGAAGTCTGACAACCTTCTGCTCATTACTCTGACAACATCAACACCCAACATACTAATAAACAAACTGAAAGCTTTTATTTCCCCCACACGTGTTTGATGTTCTGACGTTCACACACACACACACGCACACACACACACACACACACACACAGTATTTCTGTCAGCTTGCTGTCTACTGCAGGACATTAATAACATCCCAACACACCAATCCTACACTAACACAGTAAACATAACATTCACTTTACTTTTCTCTATTTCAGTTTTCGTCTGTTCATCATTTTCTTTTCTGTCCAGTTTTTTATTTTGTTTTGTTTGGTGTTGGATGATTCCCTAACTTTTTTTTGTAAAGTTGTCCTGTTTTTAATATTTAATTGTTTATTTGTGTTTATTTTTTTAATAAAAACACACACACCAACAAACTGAACACACTCTCACAGACATTCCAACACCAGTGTACTAATTACTGTCCGATTTACACACCACAACACTAACATCCTAATACATAATACCTAATAATATTACACGTGTGTTAGTGTGTGTGTATGTCTGAATGTGTGAGTGTGTTAATGTCTTAGTGTGTGTGTGTTAGTGTGTGTGTATGTCTGAATGTGTGAGTGTGTTAATGTCTTAGTGTGTGTGTGTTAGTGTGTGTGTATGTCTGAATGTGTGAGTGTGTTAATGTCTTTGTGTGTGTGTTACTGTATGTGTGTATGTCTGAATGTGTGTGTTAGTATGTGTGTGTTAGTGTCTGTGTGTTAGTGTGTGTATGTGTGTGTGTTAGTGTGTGTATGTCTGAATGTGTGAGTATGTTAATGTCTTACTGTGCGTTTGTGTGTATGTCTGAATGTGTGTGTGTTAATGTGTGTGTTAGTGCGTGTGTTTGTGTGTGTGTTAGTGTGTGTGTTAGTGGTTATGTGTTAGTGTATGTATTAGTGTGTGTTTGTTAGTATGTGTGTGTGTTAGTGTGTGTGTATATGTGTTAGTGTGTGTTTGTTAGTATGTGTGTGTATGTTATTACCTGCAGACAGAACACTGTCTCTGAGGCTGCAGAGCCGTGAACATAACGATGACGGAGTAGTTCCTCGGCGGTGATTTAACAAATCGGCGAAACTTTTCTCCGTTCATCCTGATCACTGAGCGACGAGAGCTCCACTCCATCATCTGCTCCACCTTCTCCACCAGCATGTTCTACATGCATGCAAAGAAATACAAAGAAGATAACACACACACACACACACACTTCAGAGATGTCTTTCAGCACTGATGTAAATAATAATAAAATGCTAGTTTTCGGTATCGTTTTGGTAAAAAGAGTGAAGATAAAAAGGTTTTAATAATATACATCTAAGGGTGATCAGAGCAGGGAGGATCTGGACTGTGAGAGAGACTGAAAAACATCGACCCCGAGGCCGCGAGTCTCCATCTGTCCTCGTCTGTATCATCATCACCCTCACGTCCTTCAACACGCGGCAACATGCCGAAACATTTCACACAAATTCACAGGTTCTGTTCTCAGATGGTGCCAGCGCTCAGCTTGGCACTGGTGACGGAGGAAAAAACACTGACAAACACTGTCCTACAGGAAAAACAAGCAGCCGCAGCCTGCCAGTGTTTTGTTTACACACAGCTTGTCCTCCAAATCCATGGTTCGGTAAACATCACGCGTCATTTCATTCACCACTAAAGGGCAGGATTAGCCAAAAATGAAAATGTACACAATGGTATGTTTCCTGAGTGAGCAACTCGCATTATTTACTGCATTAGGCAGAGAATGAATCAGTGTGTGTGTGTGTGTGTGTGTGTGTGTTGAGCTTCAATGAGAAAATAATCAACAGCAGAGTTCAAGTTTAGCCGTTAACACAACACGCTGTCGGACATTGAAAAGAGAAACCGAAGAGAATCGTAAACTCCTCGGTCCTGTTTTGTAGCGAACGGATTCAGAGTCAATTTAAAAGATGACTCACAGAATGATTCAGTGTATACTTATAGATACATTGCAATAAGCAGATTCAGAGTCATTTGCTGAGCCAACTCATGAAATGATTCAGTGTATACTTGTAGATGACACGTAGTGAATAGATTCAGCTTCGACTTCAGAACCGAATCCTGGACTGAATCGTTTTATAAACGATTCTCTTCTTTAGCGTCTCCTGACACTTCTACGTAAATGTAATGTAAAACTTTACTTGTGTTTTTATTCAGTTTATTAATGATGGGCTGCCTGATGTACGTGTCCTGATGAGCAAGTTGTTGCTATTGAAATGGTGACATATTAGAATAGTCATTTTGTGCAGTGGATTATTTATTATATTTATTTAATGGTTTGTTTGTTTGTTATGATTCATGTTTTAAATAATTTTGGATCATGAAGAATCACATGAGTTTTGGGAGACATGGAAGATTTTTCACACACAGACACACACATACGCACACACACACGCACACACACACACACACAGCTGAGTTTATTAAGATGGAAACAGAACACATTTATAAAGCTGGAGCATGTTGCCACATATAATAGATGATTAGTCACACACTGATATACGACTGTGTGTGCATGTGTATGTGTGTGTGTGTGTATTTAGAGCAGTTAAATTAAACTCAGGTAATGATTTTTTCAACGTCCACAAAAATAACGTGCACGATGAACAGCGCAGTAATGATTCCGTAACAGATTCAGAGACATTACAAATCCATGGAAGGATAAAAAGTCGATAAATGGAATTATATCAACAAGAGATTAATTCAGAGTCGCTCTAATGACTCATTTGGAGTTTACTAATTAAAATAACTCATGATTCATTTCAGACTCATGAGAGGATTCTCTTGAGAGTCACTACTGGAATGATAGCACCAGCACTCATCCAAGCAGCATTCAAATCTAATCAAATCTGATCCTGAAAGAATTGGGATGTGACTCAGACGAGTCGACTCTTCACAAGATTCAGATTCAGCTAATGTAGTTGAATGAATACAAATATTCAGCAAAGTCAATTCATGAATCATGCAAAGAGTCAATAAGCAGACAGATTCAGAATCGACTCAGGAACAGTTCAGCTTTGAAACAGAAGAACATATTCGAAGATGATTCTTGAAACGATTCGGTGTACACTAATCGATATGTGACTCGGAATGATTCAGTGACTCTGTGTATACCAGAGTACAGTTTCAGAGCCACTTTCCAACAGACTCCAAAGCATATGGTTGGATGTTGACTCATGTTGTACCCATCTCAGTGAAAGATTCAGATTCAGAGTCAGTAATGGAAAGGATTTAGAAACAAGTCAAACAATTTGTAGTCAAACTATAATTGACTCGGAGTCGACTTGTAAATTGATTCAGAGTCGATTCATGTGAGATTTGAATGTTTATAGCCATCTCCTGAGACATCTCCTAAACACACACACACACAAATATGGCAGTAGAGCATGGCTCAACACAAGATTTATTACATGCCAGGCTTAAGACAGATTCTGGATGAGTGTTTGGAGTGTGTGTGTGTGTGTGTGTGTGTGTGTGTGTGTGTGTTTCATAATGCAAAGTCAGTGTGTTAAGCGTGATTCTCTCCGCTCTGTATGAACAGACATTCAGCATAATTTATAACAGTCACCAAAACCCTGATCGGTGGCAGAGAATTAAAGAACAGTGACGTTTATAAATAATTAAAAAAGAAGGAAAAAGGCAGAAAAATAAATAGAAAAGAAAAAGAAAAAAAAAGGAAGTGGAATGAAAAATAAAACTTAAAGAAAAATGAAAACAAAATGGACAAGAAAAAAAATCCTAAAGTAAAAGAAAAACAAATTTCACCTTATAAACCCTAAAAGAGAGAAGACTGGAGAAGGACGATAGGAAACGAGTCAACTCATTAGATTCATTTCAAATCCTTCCAGGAGTCAACTTCAAATTGAATCTCTTCACTACAGATGAATCCAATGATTCACCTCTGAAATTGACTACAATTTGTTCACGAGGAAAAAGGAGAATAGAAAAGATGAAGAACTTCTTTATTTAAATGATGAGAACAGATTCATTTAATGTGTTGGGTTTCATAAGGAGAAATACAAAGAACACACACACACACACACACACACACACATGCACACACACACGCACACACACACACGCACGCACACGCACACACACGCACACACACGCACACGCACGCACACACACACACACACGCACACACACACACACTTACGCACACACACGCGCACACACGCACACACACACACGCACACACACGCACACACACACACACTTCCCTGCTTTTTCACCTTTAATTACTGACTAATTCAGTGTTGAGTTTCACTTTAAGGTTTTTTTGCAGAAATTAATCTCTGAAATTAAATTTAGATTCTTTTTTTATTATTTTACTCCCATTACACAGATCCTGTGTGTGTGTGTGTGTGTGTGTGAGAGAGACCTCATTTTCCCGTCCTCACTTCAGCCTTCTAATTTATTCATGTGAGTTATTAGAACAAGGTTCATATGTAACACACATCAGAAACACATTAACTCACTGATCCCCTGCAGCCACGTTAAACAGAACGAGAAATGAACAAACACTAAGACTTTTTAAACAAGTAACAAGCTGTAAATGTTGATATGGTGTGAGCAGAATAAAATACCTCTTACCTGAAAATACCTCACACACACACACACACACACACACACACACACACACACACACACACACACACACACACACACCAGAGCATTTTATGGACGGAGTGAGAATGAGAGAAAGCAAGTGAGTGTTTCAGGTTGAAGTCATTGCTGTTTAAATGTGTGTGTGTGTGTGTGTGTTATGTGTGTGTGTGTGGGGGGGGGGGGGTTGTGTGTGTGTATGTGTGTGAGTGTGTGTATGTGTGTGAGTGTGTGTCTATATGTGTGTGTGTATGTGTGTGTGTTGTGTGTATGTGTGGGGGGTGGTTATGTGTGTGTGGTGTGAAAGAGCGCTGTGTGCGTTTTATGTGTGTGTGTAGGGGTTATGTGTGTGTGTTATGTGTGTGTGTGGTGTGAGAGAGCGCAGTGTGTGTGTTATGTGGCAGATATCAGCACGGCTTTGATGTGACAGGATGGAGGGCGACAAAAGACGACAGTAACAGTGGAGAAGAGAAAACATGAGTGTGTTCAGGACTCATATCGATCACACCACTTCTCCTCACACATCATGTAGCCGCAGCTCCAGTGAGCCGACACCGATCTAATCTCCAGCTCTAATCCGCTTGTTTGGATTGGAATCCAGGATTCCTGGGAATTTCACCATAAACATTACTAATCTCTCTAATCTCTGAACCTCAGATGTGACTGGAATCATCAGGAAGTGAATCGTTCCTTCACTCGTTCATCTTCAGTAAGAGCTTCATCCTGCTCTGAATCTCATGGTCCCAAATCCCTGACCCGGTCACCGTGGTAACATGTGCTTCCTGTGAGACGTGCTGCTGCGTCAAAGGACTGTTAGGAAATCGCTTCCTGCTCTACATCATACACAAGCTGACAGACCACTTCGACTGTTGTTAGTGTGACAGGAGACACTGCAGGTGCGCCAGTGCCCCGCCCTTCATGCCAGTGCCCCGCCCGTCACGCCCGTGCCCCACCCACCACGCCAATGCGCCGCCCATCACATACATGCCCCGCCCACCATGCCAATGCGCCACCCATCACATACATGCCCCGCCCATCATACACATGTCCCGCCCATCACGCCAGTGCCCCGCCCGTCACGCCAGTAGGCACAAAAAAATAAACAGGCGACCTCTTTGTACAAAAGAAAAGACTAGAGAGGCTACAAGCGAAATGACTCATGGTCTTTCTTTACAGAGATATTTTTGAATCCACATTTTTACCGACAGGCAAAAACCAATAAAAGCCCAACATCCATGAGACGCTCCTCACAGCCTGGTGTTTACTGATCTGTCCACAAACTCCTTTAACTTTTATTAACTTTTTACTTAAATGGGACGTCAGACAGGTTGCTTTTAGCCACGCCCACAAAACCCAGTTACCTGTGGATGAGGAGTCATTGATGAAGTAACAGCCTCAGCAGTGTGTTTGTGTCTCACAGCAGTGTCTCTTTATTCGGTTCTGTTCGTCCTGATAAGCTTCATTAACCTCGTCTCTGGACATTCAGACTATCAAACGTCATCCTCATGGAGCTTCCTTCCACTTCCTCCTCCTTCATCGCCACATCGCTATCCCGTCTCTGCCTTTAATCTCCTCCTAACAGCCTCTCGCTCTCTCTCTCTCTCTTTTAAAAATAACTAGCGGGTAATTATTTGCTAAAATGTCAGTACGAGGAATGGGGGACGTCTCCGGAATAAAACCATCAGTCAAAACGACGGCTTGCCTCACCATTTTCAATTATTCACTGCTGCGTGGCTTAATGAAGCCCAACACACACACACACACACACACACACACACACACACACACACACACACACACACAGCTTGGGGCCGGGAATTTTCAGGGATGTAAACCGATCAAGTGTGTGATAAAGACTGAAAAAAAAGAAAAAGAAAAGGAGGAGGAGGAGAAGGAGGAGGGGGGGAGGAAGAGAAGGAGGCGGCACTGTTCTGTTTCACCAGCTCTCATTGCCTTTACTGGAATTGTGTGTGTGTGTGTGTGTGTGTGTGTGTGTGTGTGTGTGTGTGTGTGTGTGTGTGTGGGCTAAAAGTAAAATGTTTACACTTTACTACAAGACTTCAAGACTACAAGGTGTGTGGTTGTGTGTGTGTGTGTGTGTGTGTGTGCGTGCTGATAAGACCACAGTGTCATATGGCAGATATCAGTATGGCTTTGATGTAACAGGATAGAGGGATAAAAAGATGAAAGGAGAGTGGAGAAGAAAAAATGTGAGTGTGTGTGTAGGGAGAGAGAGAGAGGGAGAGAGAGAGAGAGAGAGAGAGAGAGAGAGAGAGAGATGAAAACTTTCTCCTCCTCCTGTTACACAGCACACTCTCACTTTGTGTCTTTGTCATGTTCAAATAAATCACTCACGAGTTACACTCCAGACCATTAAAAAGATATTAGAGAGATAGAGTGTGTGTGTGTGTGTGTGTGTGTGTGTGTGTGTGTGTGTGTGTGTGTGTATCTGCCTTCGTCCCCTAATGTATCTCACTGGAGGATGGAATATTCTGCATCTGTGATGAACGATGAAGCGCAGGAACGTTCCTCCTCCAGACTCCTGCGTTTCTCATCCTGTTCTCCGTGTGAGCCTTGCTCTCCTGCTGACATCATCACAGCACTTTAACGCAACAGCAAAGATGATCGAGCACAAAGGTTTGGTTTAATTGAGAAAGAAGTATTCAAACATCTCACTATTTTATAATTCTGTTCTATTTTATTTTTTTATTACAAAGCTCAAAAGTTTGTACCCCCCACCCTGGGACTCTACAGAATGTTATTGCCATTTTAACTAAAAAATAATTATAAAAATAGCAAAAATACACATTTTAATTATAATGAAATTGAATCAAAAGACTTGAATTTGGTTTATAGTTGATCAAATGATGCTGTTATAAATATGTTCTGTATTATTACACAAATAAAAGCTAAGTCTTATTTTAGATTTTAATATATTTAAAGATAATCAGTTAATACAAAAACAATAGCTGGTTACGTTTAATGGTGAAATCTGTTTTTAAAACAAAATGACTCTATTCTCCTGCTCTCAGACAAATAAAGAGGAAAATACAATAAAATAAACATCTATTCTGTCTGTCTGTAGGTCTGTCTGTCTGTAAGTCTGTGTCTGTCTATAAGTCTGTCTGTAGGTCTGTCTGTCTATAAGCCTGTCTGTCTGTCTGTAGGTCTGTCTGTCTATAAGCCTGTCTGTCTGTCTGTCTGTAGGTCTGTCTGTAGGTCTGTCTGTCTATAAGCCTGTCTGTCTGTCTGTAGGTCTGTCTGTCTATAAGCCTGTCTGTCTGTCTGTCTGGAGGTCTGTCTGTCTGTAGGTCTGTCTGTCTGTCGGTCTGTTTTGACAGATAGACCGTGATCTATTTTCCTTATTATTTTTCTCCATCATATTTTACCCGGAAGTTGATGTTCAGCGGTTTCAGATCCCATTAGAATAAAGGCAGTAAAAGGCCGAATAACAAACGCCTTGATGTATAAACCCAAGTGCGCTGCACGCGCTGCACACGCCCCTCTCTTATACCCTAACTAGGGCCCCTACGTAGGGATGAACAAGCCGATTGGTATTCGGTCATCACTGGACAGCGCCGGGTGGCGCTTTTAACGCCGAAGATGAACATCATTGGATCTGAATTATTTCCATGACATAATTCGTACCTCTTTTTTCTTCTGACCTCCTCCGGGCTGAAGGAAAAGCGCCAGAATAAGAAACAATACTGCGCACAGCAGGTTGAAAGTCAAGCGCTGAGACGTGGCAGCCATTTTGGAAGATGCTCCTGTTGTACAGAGTTTGAGGAACGGGATTGGTTCAAACAGCGACCAATCAGAAGCGAGCCTGCTGTTGTTTCATGGGAAACGTAGTTTTGCTGGAATCGCTGGTAATAACGAGGATAAGCGAATTAAATCAGAAGGTATTTAATTCAGAAGGTGTACACACATACACACACACACATACACTCACACACACACACTCACACACACACACACACACACACACACTCTCTCACACACGTGTAACAGAGTACCATTTTAAAATCGAGTGTGTGTGACTTTGTGTGTATGTGTGTGTATGAGTGTGTGTGTGAGTGTTTGTGTGTGAGTGTGTGTGTGTATGAGTGTTTGTGTGTGTGTGTGAGTGTGTGTGTGTGTGTGTGTGTGTGTGTGAGACTATATGTGTTTGTGTGTGAGTGTGTGTGTATGAGTGTGTGTGTGTGAGTGTATGTGTGTGTGTGTGTGAGTGAGTGTGTGTGCGAGTGTGAGTGTGTGTGTATGTACTCAGACAAAGAGATGCATGACTGTGTTAAAGTTAATGAGTCGTGAAGAACAATACTTGCGTGTCGCGGCAGTTAGAGCAGAATTTAACGCGAACGCTTTGCATCGATGAAACGCAACGCCGTTATCATAAACCTGAGAAATGTCGAGCAGAGGACAATAAACAGTCTATACACTAAACCCCGCCCACAATACCATCAGACTTACTGATGTAACTGAGTAACAGACATCAGCGAGGACGGAGCAGGTTAACGTCACTACGTCACTAATGAACTGGCACAATTTTAATAAAGGAAAACAACGTTCCAACTGGGGGGCACGGTGTCTTAGTGGTTAGCTGGTTCGATTCCCGCCTCCACCTTGTGTGTGTGGAGTTTGCATGTTCTCACCGTGCCTCGGGGGTTTCCTCCGGGTACTCCGGTTTCCTCCCAAAGACATGCATGGTAGGCTGATTGGCATCTCTGGAAAATTGTCCGTAGTGTGTGAGTGTGTGAGTGAATGAGTGTGTGTGTGTGTGTGTGTGTGTGTGTGTGTGCCCTGCGATGGGTTGGCACTCCGTCCAGGGTGTATCCTGCCTTGATGCCCAATGACACCTGAGATAGGCACAGGCTCCCCGTGACCCGAGGTAGTTCGGATAAGCGGTAGAAGATGAATGAATGAATGAACGTTCCAACTAAAAGTAAACTGAAAGCTGTGCGTCATCACAATTCTCCCAAATTCTCACTTTTCATTTCCAACTTTCAGTTTTATTCAGTAGTTTTAGTCTTAAATCTGCAGAGTGTTTAATAATAATAATAATAATAATAATAATAATAATAATAATAATAATAATAATAATAAGATCACAATCAGGTGACATTGGTGAGGCTCGAGATTTATCTGGGACACACTTCTGAAAATACAACACCTACATATACACTCACTCACAAGGGACACACACTCTATCTCTCTCTCTCTCTCTCTCTCTCTCTCTCTCTCTCTCTCTCTCTCTCTCACACACACACACACACACACACACAATCTCACACACACATACACACACACACTTACGCACACACACACACACACACACGCATGCAGTTATGTCAGGTGCGCAAATAAAAGAGCGTGTCAAAGAAATGATTAATTACAAAACGGCTTGAAAAAAAGTCAAAGATTCGTTTACAGACACGTCATATCCCCCTCTCCCCCCTCTCTCTCTCACTCTCTCTCTCTCTCTCTCTCTCTCTCTCTCTCTCTCTCTCTCTCTCTCTCTCTCACACACACACACACACACACACACACGCACGCACCGCACACATATTCAATAAACGTAGGAGTATTTATAAATTTTAAATGACGTAATAATTTTTGTTTCACCGGCGCGCGCGCAATCATATTTACTCGGCACGTGGCGATTTTGTTTGTTGCAGTTAGTGTGCGCTCGTGCCAATTAAAAGTTAAAAAACACTGCAGCTGCGCGTTTCTCTCTGTCTGTCTGTCTCTCTCTGTCTGCCTGTCTCTCTCTCTCTCTCTCTCTCTCTCTCTCTCGCTCTCTCGCTCTCTCTCTCATTCTGAGTCTTTATTTACCTCCATTTCTCTCCCCTCTCTCATTTCTTCTATCATCCTTTTCTCCCCCCCCTCTCTCTGAGCCCCACTGTCGCTGAGAGACAGATCCACCCCCCTCTCTCCAATCACACTATCCTTCTATCCTTTCTTCTCTTCTCCATCCTGCATTTCTTTCTGTGAGAAGACCCTGCCGCAGGAGGAGGAAGGAATGTGTGAGGACCCGCCGCGCCGTGCGCGCTCCCGAGCAGAGCGCGTCGGGGGCGCGCGCCGGCGGATTTAGTCTCCTCCGGTCAGACGCAGAAAGCGAAGAGGCGCGAGAGATTAATTTCGGGGTGCTTTTTAAAATTACATTTGTCTTTTTCTCCTTATTATTCTTATTCTTGTCGGCGCGTATTCGGCTCATGGGACCAGCGCGCAGCGGATCCCGAACATCCGGGGACGTGGATCGGCACCGGGAATGAGCCGTTAGTCCCGACTACACAACTTTATTCCGGTGTGTGTTGTGTTGTCGGCGCAGACCCCGTTAATCGCGCGCGCATGGAACGATCTGCATCGCTGGATATCGAGGCGCTGAAGGTGAGAGTCTGTGTATATTTCAGAGACGATGATGATGATGATGATGATGAGTGGTTAATGGCTGACTCTCGGATCGAAGCGCGCGTGGGGCGCATTTTAATAGTGCGGGTTGCAGCTCTGCCGCGGACCGGTGCTGTGCGGATCCGCGCGCGCGCGCGTGTGTGTGTGTGTGTGTGTGTGTGTGTGCATTCTGTGTGATGTTGTTGATGATGATGCTGCTGCTGATGATGATGATGCGAGTCCCACAAGGCTCGAAGTGTGCCCGTATCATCTGCACACGCGATCGTATGTCTGTTCTTTAAGCCCACTTTCCTCTTCTCCTTCACGCGAAATGCAAAGTTGTTTTTATTTATTTATTTGTTTGTTTATTTATTTGTTTATTCATGACACATTTACATGTACTGCCACAACTTTTTATCATAGCGGGTTCAACCTTCATTTAAATATTAATGAATTTTCATATTAGTGTTAAATATTCATTTAGAGAATTTCAGCACCTGCGACGTGGACAGCTCCGCAAACTCTCTCTCTCTCTCTCTCTCTCTCTCTCTCTCTCTCTCTCTCTCTCTCTCTCTCTGTTTCTTTCTCTCCATACCTTATGTTCAATCTATTCTTTCTGTCCTCCCTCTCTCTCTTTATTTTGCCGTTATTGTTATCTATCTATTTATTCTGTTGTTTTTTCTTTTTCCTTCTTTTATTTTCTTCTTCATCTCACTTCTCTCCTTCTGCTTTCCATTTGCTTTTGTTATTTATTTTCAATTCAATCGTCTCTTTACACAATTCTTTTTCTGTTCAGCTTTAATTTTTCATCAATTATCCTAAATTCTTTCTTTCTTTCTTTCTTTCTTTCTTTCTTTCTTTCTTTCTTTCTTTCTTTCTTTCTTTCTTTCTTTCTTTTACTTTATATCAGCCACCCGCTTCACCTTCACCCTTTACCCCTCTCTCTCTGTCTCTCTGTCTCTCTGTCTCTCTCTCTCTCTCTCTCTCTCTCTCTCTCTCTCTCTCTCTCTCTCTCTCTCTCTCTCGCTCTCTCGTTCTGTGTGTGTGGGGGGTGTGTGTGGGTACTCCTCATAATATGATAAATAAATGGAGGCAATTTCTAGTAGTCTTACACACACACACACACACACACACACACACACACACACACACACACACACACACACACACACACACACACACACACACACAGTTCACATGAGCACTGAAACACACCCCTTTTTGAGCCTGACAGATACAGAAGCTTAAATTAATTTATGCGGCTAAATGATTCAGTTGGTTGTAAATCAACTGAAGTGAATCCAAAACAATGAATCATGAAACCTCAGCATCACTAGCTCACATTTCTTAAAGATCAAGTTTCATGGGGGCAGATACATGCTGTGTGTGTGTGTGTGTGTGTGTGTGTGTGTGTGTGATTTACTTGTTTACACCTCGTTCACACATGGCTGCTTCGCCTCTACAGCTCCAGGGACCTGAGATTTTTTAAGTGTTGGAGCATTTCGTCATGACCTGCCCTGTCAAGCTGTGAACTGAATTATGAGATACATCCAGTGCAGATTCCTTTGTTATGTTCAGAGTTTGCAGCAACACACATCTGAACCAAAGATGCTAACTTCATGCTAACCGTGCACCTTGTTTCTGTGAGTCAGTTTAATTGAAAGTCTCCAACACAACAAGCTTTGTTCGCTCTAGCACTGTTTCTACTCCCAAGATTGTAATCTGGCTAAAAAGCTTAGCTAATTGCTAGCATTGTTCCAGGAAAAGGGTGACGATGCAGTGCGCTAATCAACTCCACTGATACCCTTCAGTCCATCAGATAGAGTTTCAGTGTCTGGGGTAATAACATCACTGTTAGGAACAGATGAGCTAATAATGACAGAGAGAGAGAGAGAGAGAGAGAGAGAGAGGCAGAGACATGGAAACATATGAAAGAGTATAAATGAGTGTGAGAGAAAGGAAAAGAGAGAGAGACAGACAGAGAGACTGTGAGTGAGAGAGAAAGACAGAAGATGTGAAAGTCCCAGAGAGAGAGAGAGAGAGAGAGAGAGAGAGAGAGAGAGAGAGAGAGAGAGAGAGAGAGAGAGAGAGAGAGAGAAGCAGAGAGAAACAATGCAATAGAGAGAGAAATAAGGGATAAACATGCTGATCAAAAGAAAGTGAAAGAGAGACAGAGGCAAAGAGCGAGAAAACACAATGCAGAGAAAGACAGAGAGTGAAGCAGTCAGAGCAAGACAGACATAAGAGAGAGGAAGAGAAAGAGAGAGAGAGAGAGGGAGAGAGATATAGAGGATAGGAAATTAAAAAGTAAAAAAGGTGGAGAAAGAAAGATAAAGAGAGAAGGTGATAAAGTGTCAAGTGAGAGAAAGAGAGATGAGCTGATAAAGTATAGAGGACAGAGATGAAGGAAGGAATAAAAGATGACAAGGTAAAAAAGAGCGCAAGACACTCTCGGGTCAGAAAGAGCTGGAGAGGTAGAGTAAAGTGGAGAGAGGGAGAAAAAGAGAGTGTAAGAAAGAGAGAGAGAGAGACAGAGAGAGAGAGAGAGAGAGAGAGAGAGAGAGAGAGAGAGAGAGAGAGAGACACTGATTGGAAATGAAAGTATAAAAGAGATTGTGTCTGAGGGGAACTGTGGTTCTGTGAACTCCTCCCTTTCACTGTCACTTGTCCTCTCATTTCTCTCTCATCATCTTTCTCTCTCTCTCTCTCTCTCTCTCTCTCTCTCTCTCTCTCTCTCTCTCTCTCCCTCTTTGGCACAGTGCTCCATTTGAAACCCTTTCTGATGTTTCTGGAAGGTTCTCTGGATTCCTGCTGCTTTTTTACAGTTACAGGGTTCCACAGAGACACGTCCTCCAGAACAGACCAGAGATCCTCAGGGAAGGA
The DNA here is from genome assembly GCF_030014155.1 of Tachysurus vachellii. Taxonomy (NCBI): domain Eukaryota; kingdom Metazoa; phylum Chordata; class Actinopteri; order Siluriformes; family Bagridae; genus Tachysurus; species Tachysurus vachellii. Next base: position 39,673,568 of record NC_083461.1, on the reverse strand, counting down.
CAAGAGATGAAAAGGGAAAAGACAGAGGGAGGAGAAGAAAAGAGGAGAAAGAAGGAAGAGAAAGAGGCCAGAATAGCAGCGTGAGGGGGATGGACAAAGATAAAAGAGGGATGAAAAGAACAGACATAGAGAGAGAGAGAGAGAGAGAGACACACACACACACACACACACACACACACACACATATACACACACACAGCCCTGTTTGTTAAGATCCCATGACTAATGATAATTATATTAATCGCTAAGTTCTAAATAATATGTTTATTAATAAGAGTTGTTCTTTAAAATAGAGAGAGAAAGTGATAGAGAGAGAGAGAGTGTGTCTGACATTGAGAGAGAGAGAGAGAGAGAGAGAGAGAGAGAGAGAGCGGCAGACATGCAGAGAGACACAAAAAGACGTAGAGAGATGTAGAGCGAGAGACAGACAGACAGACAGACAGATGTAGAGTGAGAGAGACAAACAGACAGACAGATGTAGAGACAGACAGACAGACAGACAGATGTAGAGACAGACAGACAGACAGATGTAGAGACAGACAGACAGATGTAGAGACAGACAGACAGACAGATGTAGAGACAGACAGACAGACAGACAGATGTAGAGACAGACAGACAGACAGACAGACAGACAGATGTAGAGACAGACAGACATATGTAGAGACAGACAGACAGACAGACAGATGTAGAGACAGACAGACAGACAGACAGACAGATGTAGAGACAGACAGCCAGACAGACAGACAGATGTAGAGACAGACAGACAGACAGACAGACAGACAGACAGACAGACAGACAGACAGATGTAGAGACAGACAGACAGACAGACAGACAGACAGATGTAGAGACAGACAGACAGACAGACAGACAGACAGACAGACAGATGTGTGGTCTTGTCTCATGGTTGTGTTTTGACCGAAATTTAAATTCTGTTCTGATTTATTAAACACTGACACAGGTTTAATTCAGCACTGTTCCTTTCGGCACATCCCAGCATTCCGCTCTGCCTCTACGCCGCCAGTAACCAAGGCGATGGCAATGAACTTCGTATGGTGGGACATAATTATAACGTATAGTGACAGCGCTGACAGATCAGTGGCAGCATGGGAGGGCTTTCATTAGCATGATTTCAGCTTCAGGCAATTTGGTGCTAGCTCCAGATTTACATTTCCAAACATCAGAAGATGGTGTGATGAAGGATGACATCAGAAGATGGTGTGATGATGGATGACATCAGAAGATGGTGTGATGATGGATGACATCAGAAGATGGTGTGATGATGGATGACATCAGAAGATGGTGTGATGATGGATGACATCAGAAGATGATGTGATGATGGATGACATCAGAGGATGGTGTGATGATGGATGACATCAGAAGATGGTGTGATGAAGGATGACATCAGAAGATGGTGTGATGATGGATGACATGGTGTGATGAAGCACATCCTGAAGTTCCTTCATCACATCAGAACAACACATGATACTTTTTATCTGTTTAGTGTTATAGACAACATGGTAACCTTTATGACATCATTAATCAACACTTTCTGACCAATCAGAATGGAGAACTCAGACAAACATTCATTGGGGAGTTTTCAGGAATTGCAAGCCAGCTTCGTGATGCGAGAGCACGTGCTTGGAGGCTTTCGCTTCTCCAGTCCTCATCGACACACACCTCCTTTTTCTTCTTTTTGGCTCCTTTGATGTGGCCTTTGATCTCCTCCACAATAGATTTTCTCCCTGACATCGTTCCAAATTTCTCTTACTCTTCACAGAAAGGCATCGAGTGTGATGCTGAAACACACATTGTGTCTTTTGTGACGGAGTCAAGGTCGAGTCTGTGTGGAGAAATAAGGCTTTTGTAAGAGAGACACGAGATCCTGAGACGCTCAAGAGAAATGAACTGCAGAGAAGGTAAAGTTTCTGGTTTCAGGTGAAGAGCACTTAGAGATCCAAGTGGACTTCCTGATGGAACCAGTGAACACGTGTATGTTTTAGTGACCATCATGAGAGATGTTTTATTCTTTTTTGAAATAAAGAAGATGAAAGCGACCTTGATGAAGGAAGCCATCATCGTTAAGGAAGCACAGCACTTTGACGGAACACAGGCGGGTTCACGTGACGTCCAGGAACTGTGGGTTGGAGGATGGAACACCACGGACTTCTAGATGTACGTTAAGATATCTCTATGATCAAGATGAATTTTTTCACCACCTGTTTTTTTTGCTTTTTCTCCACAAAGGCACAGCTGCATAGTGTCTTTATCCTCTTCATCCTCCTCTCATCGTGTCAGCATGAGACTCGGTGAATGGAACAAATATAAATAAATAAAGGCTTTCACTCGAGGGTCAGAAGTCGAGTAGGAGCTCTGAAGGATTTCTGAAGCATGATTCAAGCACATGAAGAAAAATAATACAGCTCTTGAACATCTATCTATATATCTGTCTGTCTGTCTATCTATCTATCTATCTATCTATCTATCTATCTATCTATCTATCTGATGAAGGTTAGGAGTTTAAATGGGATTTGCCTGATTGTGCATCACATTTAAATGGACATTTAGCCACGCCCACCAAATACTCACTCACTCACTCATCTTCTACCGCTTATCTGAACTACCTCGGGTCACGGGGATCTCAGGTGTCATCGGGCATCAAGGCAGGATACACCCTGGACGGAGTGCCAACCCATCACAGGGCTCACACATACACACTCATTCACTCACGCAATCACACAGTACGGACAATTTTCCAGAGATGCCAATCAACCTACCATGCATGTCTTTGGACCGGGGGAGGAAACTGGAGTACCCGGAGGAAACCCCAGAGGCACGGGGAGAACATGCAAACTCCACACACACAAGGTGGAGGCGGGAATCAAACCCCCAACCCTGGAGGTGTGAGGGGAACGTGCTAACCACTAAGACACCGTGCCCCCCCACCACCAAATACTATAAAAGGTAAATCTTGCAGTAATGCAGCTCATCCACACTAACTCCTCATCCTCCTCATTTTATAGGAGGAAGATGGAGACGAACCAGATCGTATCTTTTTTTAAATATGTTGTACCTGCAGAAATAAAGACACTTTAGACACTGAGATTATTTTACTTATAAGAAATCCAAACTGCACGCTGCGATTAAGGGGGCCAAGCACTTTCTGGACACACCCCTTTAGTTCTGTTTGCATATAAAAAAATGACACTTTTCATATATAAAGTACTTTAGTTTAATATGCTAGTTTTGTGCTAATTAAACAAACCGCAGCATTAAAACTTCGAGCAAACTCGGCTCTCACGTATTTTGTGGAATGATAAAAGGAAACAACTTAATGTTTATATGAAACATTACATAAACAACAACAACAACAAGAAGTAAACTGCTAACATGCTAACTTCTTTCTGTGTTGCTGTATTAAACAAGCCCATGTAGCACGTTCAGCTTCCTGTTTCCTGTTTTTTTTTTTGTGGTAAGATCTCATCTTGAGTTGTGGCGGCGTACGAACGAAACTTTCTTCCCTGATTCCTTGATTGCTCCGAGGAGACTAAATTAGGCTGCTAATGTGTTTGGAAATGTGATGCGGTTACAGTTATTTGTCCCTCGCCGCCGTCCTTGTTGTTTTTAATTTCATTTACTTCAAGAGAGGAACGATTAAAAAAAAAAAGACAGAGCGCTAGTCATCGCTAGTCATCGCTAGTCATCGCTAGTCATTGCTAGTCATCGCTAGTCATCGCTAGTCATCGCTAGTCATTGCTAGTCATCGCTAGTCATCACTAGTCATCGCTAGTCATCGCACCATCCGAGTCGTATGAAAATAATTTATATTGAAAATTTGAACAAAAAGATTGAGTTTTTTTTACAGTAATACTGATATGTCTAACAGGTTTATATTAATGTGCACGTTTATAGATATTTCTGTTTTTATACCAAAAGCTCGCTCACAAAAAACAATCATTGATATGGTGAAGATTTTTTCAGCTGTAACATTTAATGGAAGGAGTCTCAAATGTCAGTGCCATGTGAGGAGGGAAAGTAGCGACTTCTGACATCTTCAGTTTGTCGTTTGTGGTTTCTTGGTAACACACACACACACACACACACACACACACACACACACACACACACACACACACTGCAGTTTTTTTGTACAGTTAATGTGTATCTAGAGTGTCGGGAGTCTCCACTAGGAAAAATGTGTGTGTGATGGAGAGTGTAATGGAGTGAGTGATGGAACTGTGTGATGAGAGTGTGATGTAGACTGTGAAAAGAGTGTGATGAGAGTGTGTGTGGGAGTGTGTGAACGAGTGTGTGATGAAATATATTATGGAGTGTAAGATGGAGATTCTGTTGAGTGTGTGATGAAGTGTGTTGGAAAGTGTGATATAGAGTGTAATAGAGTGTTGTGATGGAGTGTGTGATGGAGTGTAATGGAGTGTGTGATGAAGTGTGGTGAAGAATGCGATGAAGAGTGTGATGAGAGTGTGATGCAGTGTGATAGAGAGTGTGATGGAGTGTGTGGTGGAGTGTGTGTGATGGAGTATGATGAAGAGTGTAATAGAGTGTTGTGATGGAGTGTGATGGAGTGTTGTGATGGAGTGTGTGATGGAGTGTGATGGAGTGTGATGGAGATTCCACTAGTACACAGGAAGCTGTGTTAAATATGAACAGCGAGCTGTTCCTGGGATATGTCTCACTTCCTGTGTACTCACTTCCTATATGACATCACACTCCATTACACTCCATCACACACTCCATCACACTCCATCACAACACTCTATTACACTCTTCATCATACTCCATCACACACACTCCACCACACACTCCATCACACTCTCTATCACACTCTCTATCACACTGCATCACACTGTGATGGAGTGTTGTGATGGAGTGTGTGATGGAGTGTAATGGAGTGTGATGGAGTGTGTGATGGAGTGTGATGGAGATTCCACTAGTACACAGGAAGTGAGTCATATCCCAGGAACAGCTCGCTGTTCAGATTTGTTCCTGGGATATGACTCACTTCCTGTTTTCAGGTGTAAATAAACTCCAAGCTTGTTTCACAAACAGAAGTGTGTGAGCATCATGACGTCTAAATCTTTATTAACTCT